>NC_140964.1:101043854-101096354 GCF_056783735.1 Eptatretus burgeri | reverse complement strand
AACTGCATGCAAAGACTCGAGTACAGCATTTCCACCAGCCTTGAGGTTACAGCAGGTTCAGCATGGATGCCACAAATCCCATGAGTTTTACCCCATTTCAACTGGTTCACTGCAGTCGTTGTTTCCACAAACAAAGGTGGATCACAGTTGATTGGAAGGTCAGCAATATGGATAGTAACACCCTTGACATCCAACTCGACAGCTGGTGGATCAGCCTGGTACAGCCGCTCAAAGTACCTGGCCCAGCGGGCCTCCACTTCAGACTTCTCCATCAAGAGCCCACCACCATCCGCTCTCACTGCAGTTCACCGAGGAATGGGCTTGGATGAACGCAATGTGCGAATTCCCCTGTAAGCAGGACGAGAATCACTTGACCACAGGTAATGCTGTTTCCCCTCATAGATTCCTCGCACATCGGCCTCCTTATCCACCCTTAGCGTACCTACAGTTTTATGCCTCAGCTCCCTGAAGAGCTCAGCTCTGCCATTCAGCCTGGCCCTGTGACTGATCAATGTTGTCCAGTGTCCCTTGAGACACAAAATTCTTCTTCGTCCTACAGTTAGTTCCAAGACATCCACCGGCAACATCAAGGATGGTGGTCTTGAAGGCACTGCATAACTCTTCAGGATTTCCCAAAACACCCAGACCCAACAAATCTCCACTCAGCCTGTTCACAAACTCCTCAGCTGCCCTCTCATCCTTGAGCTTGCCAACATCCAGCCTAGGCTGGGATGGTACCATTCTCCCAGATTTTAGAGTTGCGACAACAAGACTGTGCTCAGTATTGAGGAACTGAGCACTCCGGTAGATGCTGCAGTTCTGGATCATCCTCCAGTGACCATCAACGAGCCATGGTCAATCTCCTTTGCCACATTACCTGCGTTGGATTACCAAGTACAGCGCTGAGCCTGTGGGTGCTGACACCATTAAGATATGTAAATGTATATACCGTCTATACATGTATTTTTGAATATATATATATATATATATATATATATATATATATATATATATATATATATATATATATATATATATATATATATATATATATATATATATATATATATATATATATATATGTGTGTATGCCCCGGTTAGAATAGGTGTACCATATTCCTGTGTCGTAAGAGGCGACCAGATTTACGTCAGGAAGGGCATCCGGCGTAAAACCTGCGTCAAATCATTATGCGGATCATAACGGATGATCCGCTGTGGCGACCCCTATCGGGAGCAGCCGAAAGAAGAAGATATCTATGTATATATATGCATACGAGTCAAAATTTGCTAATGCGTTACATTGCCTTCATGGAATTCGGTACGTTATAATTTTGCTTCTTTTTTTTGGATACCTTTGCCCTGTGTCGAATATTCTATTCCCACTCCGTAGTTACATATCGTAGGACACGTCCGTAATAAAGTGCGCAGCCTCGAAATTCATCGTTTGTTCGATTTTACTATCTTGTTCCGAAAAACGTTGATTCTGATGCACTAGTTTTGTGACGTCTGCGTAGAACACATTTGCATACCCCTGGTAGCCGTACTCACATACGTCTATTGGAATATTAATCGCCTTTTCCCCAGAGAATATGTTCAGAATCCTTTGTTCTACAACACGTTTTGCCGGAAAGATCGACAAATTGCTCGTGCGGAGCGATGTTTCCTCGGTTCACGTGTGTAACGTGTCCGTCAAAGTTTCACGCGGGAGCATAAATGATGATAAGCTTTACTATTTAGCTGCATTGCAATAAAGATATCAATTATATGTATACCGATCAGCATGAATTGCCTCTATTGATGGCCGATCGTGCAAAACAACCCCCGACGAAACTGATGATGCAGGTCTGTGAATTTCTTATGCACGTGAAACTGGTCTGTGGGTCATGTGAACGAGGTACAACAGAAGTAATGACGCTATAGACGTGTGCTTAGTGGCACTGCACAAACAACACGTCATTGTTTTCCGATGAAGAAGCCCGTAATGTCCGTGATAGCTCTGCTATTATGTAAAAACGGCATTTTATCCCCTAATATTTCGGTCAAACCAGACGCACGTCAACCCCACTTTTTTGGCAAACATTCTATATTTTCTTCGTTTTCCAGTGACTGGAAGCATTTATAATGAGTGAAACCCAAAAATGTGGTATCAAATAATTCCAGAAGTGACGAATTGAGCGGAATTATTTGAATATGATTTTTCTGACCAGCTGTCACGCTTTTGTAACGCATTAGCGAATTTCGACTCGTATATGGATATAAATATTATATATGTATGTATGTATATATAGGTGTATATATGTATTTGTACATATATATATATATGTGTACACACACACACACACACACACACACACACACACACACACACACACACACACACACACACACACACACACACACACACACACACACACACACACACACACACACACACTGGGGAGAACAAGTATTTGATACACTGCCGATTTTGCAGGTTTTCCCACTTACAAAGCACGTAGAGGTCTGTAATTTTTATCATAGGTACTTCAACTGTGAAAGACGGAATCTAAAACAAAAATCCTGAAAATCACATTGTATGATTTTTAAATAATTAATTTGCATTTTAATGCATGAAATAAGTATTTGATACATCAGAAAAACAGAACTTAATAATTGGTACAGAAACCTTTGTTTGCAATTCCAGAGATCAGACGTTTCCTATAGTTCTTAACCAGGTTTGCACAGACTGCAGCAGGGATTTTGGCCCACTCCTCCATACAGATCTTCTCCAGATCATTCAGGTTTTCGGGGCTGTCGCTGGGCAACACAGACTTTCAGCTCCCTCCAAAGATTTTCTATTGGGTTCAGGTCTGGAGACTGGCTGGGCCACTCAAGGACCTTGAGATGCTTCTTACGGAGCCACTCCTTAGTTGCCCTGGCTGTGTGTTTTGGGTCGTTGTCATGCTGGAAGACCCAGCCACGCCCCATCTTCAATGCTCTTGTTGAGTGAAGGAGGTTGTTGGCCAAGATCTCGCGATACATGGCCCCATCCATCCTCCCCTCAATACGTGCAGTCGTCCTGTCCCCTTTGCAGAAAAGCATCCCCAAAGAATGATGTTTCCACCTCCATGCTTCACGGTTGGGATGGTGTTCTTGGGGTTGTACTCATCCTTCTTCTTCCTCCAAACACGGCGAGTGGAGTTGAAACCAAAAAGCTCTATTTTGGTCTCATCAGACCACATGACTTTCTCCCATTCCTCCTCTGGATCATCCAGATGGTCATTGGCAAACTTCAGATGGGCCTGAACATGCGCTGGCTTTAGCAGAGGGACCTTGCGTGCGCTGCAGGATTTTAATCAATGACGGCGTTGTGTGTTACTTATGGTTTTCTTTGATGCTGTGGTACCAGCTCTCTTCAGGTCAGTGACCAGGTCCTGCCGTGTAGTTCTGGGCTGATCCCTCACCTTTCTCATGATCATTGAGGCTCCACGAGGTGAGATCTTGCATGGAGCCCCAGACCAAGGGAGATTGACTGTTATCTTGAATTTCTTCCATTTTCTAATAGTTGCGCCAACAGTTGTTGCCTTCTCACCAAGCTGCTTGCCTATTGTCCTGTAGCCCATCCCAGCCGTGTGCAAGTCTGCAATTTTGTCCCTGAAGTCCTAAGACAGCTATCTGGTCTTTCCCATTGTGGAGAGGTTGGAATCTGATTGATTGAGTGTGGACACCTGTCTTTTATGCAGATAACGAGTTCAAACAGGTGCAGTTAATACAGGTAATGAGTGGAGAATGGGGGGGCTTCTTAAAGACAAAATTAACAGGTCTGTGAGAGCCGGAATTCTGACTGGTTGGTAGATGATCAAATACTTATTTCATGCAATAAAATGCAAATTAATTATTTTAAAATCATATAATGTGATTTTCAGGATTTTTGTTTTAGATTCCGTCTTTCACAGTTGAAGTGTACCTATGATAAAAATTGCAGACCTCTACGTGCTTTGTAAGGGGAAAACCTGCAAAATCGTCAGTGTATCAAATCCTTGTTTCCCCCACTGTCTATGTATATGTATATATGTATATGTATATACGGACCAACCCCGGAAACCAGCCCGGATGACTTAACGCATCATAAACTAGTCAATTATTCTGTCCATTCGCTACAGGGTAAATCGCCGAATTATCGATAAACCTAACTATTCGCGTGGACAGAAATACCGAGAGTTTATACCTTGACGGGACTTGTACGAAAACGAGCCGCTTAAGCGTGCTCGTTCCGTGTGCGAAGCTGAGCGGTTTGATATCGCTAAGTCTCGTCGGACCAGATTATCGCTTCTATCGGCTTAATTAGCCAGTTAATTCCTGATACGTGCCGTGGCAGTCAATACAAGGAAATGACGCAACGAGCAGGTGAACGTTTAAACAATGGGCATTTATTTTCAATCAGCACGTAAGCAGTCAATAGGGGGATGGGGACAAGACATCAGCAAAGCCTCCAGCCGATGTATTCAATAATGTACAAGCATGTACTTAATCACAATTCTACTTGGAGACAAGGCGCCACAGACTTTCATACAAAAACCAAAGGGAAAGAAAACGGGCTCATGAGCCTTTATTTCCAAACTCGAGCCTGGTTGACTGAGGGCTCCGAGAGCCTGGGCTGGTTACCTTGCCGCCCCTTGATAGTGACTCGGTGTTCTTCGTCTCCCTGGCCCGTTTCCAACGTGGCAGTGGCTTGAATGGTGACATGGTTGGTCGGGCTGGTGGCGCGCCAGACTCTCCGTACTCCGCGTCGAACCGCTGGCTTGGTTGGTCGGGCTGATGGCGCGCCCGACTTTCTGTACTCCGCTCTCCGCGTCGACTCCCCACCCGAATCGCCAACGATCTCCCCACCCGACAAACTCTCCACCCGACAAAACTCTGACCAACTCCGCTCTCTACGTCGAAATGTGCCTTTTTATAGCCCGGAGGGGTGATTTCGTTGTGGGTTTCGCCACCCGAAGCCGGCGCTTCCCCCTTTCACCTCTGAACCTTCACCCCAGGCTGGCTCCGCCCCTTTCACCTCTGATTGGCCAGTTCCCTTCACGGCAGAGGTCGTTTTGATCTGATTATGGTAATCAGCCGTCTTCACGGCTGGTTTGCACACGGACGTTCCGATTGGCCAATTTCTTCCACGGCAAAGTCCGTTTTGATCCGTTTATGCTAATCAGCCGCGAAACGGCGGACTGCACACTGAGGGTGGAATGTGGCCTCTATGGCGCGGTGTGTGTGCGACAACGGCATCTTGCCGCTGTTGCTGAGGCGGGCGTGATGGTGTCGCGATGTTGATGACGATGTGGTGGGGAACCTGTTTTCCAAATATATAAATGAATGATTTTTTTTTACCCATTTGGGAAAATAAGATAAAATTTAACAACCATAAAAATCTCCCAAATTCATTAAGATGTCTCATAGTTGGTTCAAGTGGATGCGGAAAAACCTGCTTACTTTTGGAGATGCTCCTGACTCCCAACTTTTTAGATTATGATAATTGAAAATTTTCACAAAGTCGAGTTTTAAACTAGTGTATCAACTACTCTCACAAGGTTTTAATGCTGGTCTTCAAAAAGAAGATACAATCGGTTTATTTAAACTTCAAAAAAACCTAAATGATTATAACATTGAAGATATAATACAACTATTTTGGGATACACAGAGATGTAAAAAGAAATCAAACCCGATAACTTGTATTCTTTGTGATAATACGGATAATATACCGTCTCCTCAAGATTTGGATAAATCAAAAAAGAACCTCGTTATCTTTGATGATTCTGTTAATGAGAGAAACCAAACGGTAATGGACAGCTATTACACAAGGAGACATTCTTCTTGTAATTGTATTTATCTTAGTCAATCGTACTTTCAACTTCCTCGTCGTTCCATCAGAAACAATGCTAATACTTTGATTTTATTTGAGTTAAATTCAATAGATATAAACAATTGTTGGAGAGATAATTGTTCTACATTATGTAGTAAAAAGGAATTTGGGGATTACATGAAGCACACGACTGAAAAATATAAATATATTGTTGTGAAACAAGATGAGATATTAAATGATATTTTCCACTGAATAAATGGATGCGAAAGAAAGAAAGAGCAAGAAGATTTAAGGAACATCATGAGTTGGTTTCAAAAGTTGTAAAACAACAGGAAGACATAAAGAAGAAATGCAGACAGAAACTAACGGGTGAAGAAGCATTTGAAAGAATACAAGAGAAATTTTTTTAACCACTTTTAAAATCTTCCAAAGAAAACATTGCGGATGTTTCCACAGTTCCCACAAAATAATATACAGTCATGCGCCGCTTAACAACGTTCCGGGCAACGACGGATCGCATATACGACGGATCTGTCAGCTCTGAAAAAAAAAAAAGAAAAAAAAATGTAGCTGAAAAATTCCTATCGCCAAGTGATGTAACCGACATAGCGCTGCCATTCGTATAAAAATAGCACGTACAATTATGTACGCTGTACAGTACATAATACTTCATAATTATAATAAACGACAGTGTGGCCCTGTTATAATGCGATCGTTGATGTCCATAAAATGTCATCGCGAAAAAAGCAGGGTCGTGCTAAATCGGGATTCAAGGAAATCGGCTTTCAAACTGAACCTATGTTTGCACGTTTACCTTCTAGCAAGTAAATTACCTTTGAATTGAAGAATTCCGTGAATAAATCGTTGTTACAGTCGAAATGAAAACACAAATTTCTTTTTGGTTGAGCTTTTCATGTTGTTAAAACAATCGCACTGTTCTGAAAATATATATCACAATTGACAGGAGCTCGTTTCCTCATTTATAAATTATAACATCGATGCATTGATTACGTGTTCATAAAATCCAAACGCTATTTATTCATCTTTCTATAATCGATGCGAGAGGAGATTGTAAGCTGCTGCTAACAACACTGATGGCCGTCATGAACAGCACAAAGGTAAAACTAACGTGTCTTCAGTCTCTCTTGGATGCGTGTTACAATTGCCGACAGTATTCAGTACAGTAACATGCTGTACAGGTTTGTATCCGAGGAGCAATAGGCTATACCATATAGCCTAGGTGTGGAGTTTTGTGTAAGTACGATGTTCGAAAACGAAAACGAAAAAAAAATGATGTTCGCACAACGACGACGTTGCTTAACGATGCGTTTCTCAGAACGTAACCCCGTCGTTAAGTGGCGCATGACTGTACTCCTAAACAACTTCAAATGATAAAAGATTTCAGTCAAACGACAGAGGAAGAATTAGAGCATATTGGAGAATTAGAAAATGATGATGAGGGATTATTTCAACAACTGCAAGAGAAAAATCAACCCCCTGATTATATTCTGAATGCTCTTCAAAACAATGAATATTCAGCGGAATCAAAAGCCAAAGCAGTACATTCCAACAGAACAACCAGCAATATTTCATCTTGTTCAAGAAAAGGTGTTGATATTTAATGATGAATTAAGGTTCTTGAGTTCTGCTCAACCCCCTGCTAAATTAACCCCCAGATTAATGTTTCTTCTCACAAAAGATGGAAGACAAGCTTCAACTGTGAGGGGTGAATCAAAGTATTTTGATAAACCATTGGATATGAAAAATAATGATGATAGAGTATATATTGATCTGCTGAACTCTGTTAATGATCGGGTTAATGTTTCTGGTAAACCTAGCAAGAATGTGAAGGAGAAACACATTATTCAGGCTTTAAGTATCCTTGGTTCAGGTGTGAGTTTTCTTTGAAATGACCCATCACAATTAGTTAATAGACTGTTATTGTTGTTAGGCAGTAAGAAGGCTGGAAATAACAATTGTTTTAATGAAGCATCAGCCATTTTAGATCAGTTGATGAACATGAAAATAATTCATAAATATCAATATAAAGACATTTTATCTCATTAAATAAGATGAGAAGCACAATCCTGAGTTTTAATTTCACAACAAGCGACCACACATCTTCCTTCCCATACCCACTACAACTTGACCCAACAAAAGAATATGAGGCATCTTTATTGTCCATGGAAACTTATAATACCTCATTTATTATAACTGAGAAAAATGACAAGTTTAGTTATAATCCGGGAAGTGGATACAAAATGATAACAGTCTCACCCGGAGCATATGAGATTTCTCAAATATCTTCCGAAATTGTTTGTCTTATGAAAGAATAGGGTGATGAACCAAAAAATATTGTTATAGATATTCAAAAACATACTTCAAAATCAACGATTAAACTTAAAAATAACTACAAGGTTGATTTCACAATTGATTATTATTAATTTTGAGAGTTATTGGGTTTCTCCTCAAAAAGATTGAAACTAATGGGACGTTTTACAGTGATAATGTCATTCAAATATCCTCAGGAATAAACTCGGTATTAATTCACTGTGATTTGATTGATGGTGCTTAGAATGATGGAATAAAAACAAATACAATATTTTCATTCAGCGCATACTCAACCCCAAATGGTTATGAATTCAATATGGAACCCAAAAATTTGGTTTATCTCCCTGTGTCAGGAAAAACCATACACAGAGTAAATTTTAGGATAACCGACCAAGATAATCGTATGATTTATTTTCATGGAGAAGTTGTATCCATCATAATTCACCAACGTGAAGTTTTCCAAGAAATAAATACAATGATTGTGAGGAAACATGAGGTGGGAAAATATAAAATAATTACAGGGGATGGGATGTTCCTTTCCCCATACTACAAGGGTGAAGGTATGTATCTTGGTTGAGAATACTATAAACCTAAGATACAAAGGGGTGTCGGACATCAATTTAGAGGAGATGGGATAATTGATACTCTCATGGGTATCGGTTCAACTATTCTTAAACATAAAGACCTAATTGGTTCAACTGCTTCTGCTGTGGGAAATGTAGCAGGTGCTGTAAAGAGCATAAAAGATGCCCAAAAGGAATCTCATAAATTACAAGCAATAAAAGAAATTAAGAAAGGCAAAACAGTTGTCTCCCCAAGAACGACATAAAATAATTCAAACACTTGGGTCAGGGTTTCAAAAGTTTGAACATCTTTTTTCCTAAATAAATGCAAGTATGGAATAAATTGAGAGTATCTATGATTTGGATGACACCATTGTCATCTCAAACTCCACTAAAAAAGATTACTTCAAGGTAAATGCAATAACTGGAACGGACTGGAATTCAAATGGTACAAAAAGTTTTGAAATAAATAATCAACAAACTTATTTGAATCCATCCGAAAGTTTCTTGTTGTGTAAATTTACATTCACTAAGGCTGGGAATAACACAAACGCTACATTCGTAAATTATTTCTTCTGGAAAATGTTTGATAGTGTTCGTTTGTACATTGGAACACAAGAAGTTGAAGCGGTTGATTATGTCTCTGCTGTATCTGAAATGATGAAATTTATACTATATTCATTCAGTGATAGAATGGGAAAGGGGGCTGTCGAAGGTTTTATTCCTGATATGTCAACGGGAACAAACGCAGACCCTGGATATACTCAAAGGAAAGGAATGTATAATGATGATAGAAAAGCAGTTAATAATTTTACTGTGGCAGTTCCTCTTTAAGGTATATTTGGATTTTGTGATCATGATAAAGTTCTGTATGGTCTTAAAATTCGATTTCAACTACAAAGGAATGATAATGAAAATAGATTAATTTTTGGTGTTGTTAGTGCTTTTGGTGCCCAGAATAAATTTGTAATTGATGAAATGAGTTGTTATATTAGTGAATATACTCCTAATCTTAAAACAGAAGAGATGTTGAACAGAAGACTTAACTCAAAGAAACCACTCAGTGTATCATTACTGAAAAGAAGATGTCAACACGTTAAACTCAACCAAACCACTTACACGTGGAATTTCGGTGTTCTGGAAGGAAAGCCACGATATCTGTGGATCATTTTTTTTTTAAAACCAGATGGTGATACTGCGACTGATAAGAATAATGCATTGAGTGATGATGCTAGGGTGAAACAACTTCGTGTTTCTCGAGAAGGAACATTTTATCCACGAGATGGAATGGAAATTAATTGGGAAAAAATGATTTTGCTGAAGCATACAAGTCTTACCAAAAGGTGTGAAAGTAATTCAAATAAAGAACCTATTTTGTATATGACAGCATTTAAAAGTTTGTATAGAATCTATGCGTTTGACCTGAGTGCTCAAAAGGAAGCTATAAAGTCTAATCAAGTGGATACTTCCCTCCACATTGAAAGAGGAGAGAGTGAAGAAGTTGATACATATTGTTTGCTTTTGGAAGAAACAGAATTGCAGATTAATACAGATAATGGTGTCATGATTAGTCTCACATAATTTTTTGTTAAGTAGATGAGTGGCGTAGAGTACCAACTGGGGTATATGTTAATCAAATCAATCTTCATAAACTATCATGTTGTGTTCAAAATCAAAAGCCTTGTACGATTAACGTTAATCCAATTCAGAGAAAAGGAGCAATAAGAATTGATGTTTTGCTCACAAGAGAACAGGTTAAAATCTTGAACAATACTTGCTCACTTAAAATTAAAATGACAAAACCAATGGTGAAAAAATATTCAATAAGAGAGACTAGTGGAGGATTTCTCCCATTTCTAATTCCTTTATTTGCTGGTTTAAGTGCAGTTGGAGCATTGACGGGTGGTATTTCAACGGCGGTGAAAACTGCCAACGAAAGGAAGGCTCAACTCCGGGCTCAAAAAGAATTAGAAAGACATAACAAAGAGTTGGAGAAACAAATTAGTGGAAGTGGTGTAATTGTAGATTTTCCTGAAAAACTTGAAGGTTTGCCTGATAAAGCGAGATTCTTAGTTGGAGATATGCTTTCTTCTATCGCACAAGCAGGTGTAAAATTAACTAAAAGGGGAAATGGATTATATCTTTCTAATAAATAAATGAGCATTGATGAGTGGTTTAAAGAATTTGGAAAGAATACAACATCAAATTTACAACTTGTCAAATATTGTAAGAAATTAAAAATTCATAATGTGGTTATTTGTATGAGAGATGAATTAAAAAACGAGCCTAAACATACAAAGAATATTATTATGAACTTAGAAGATAATAATGGGGACGGTTCTCATTGGGTTTGTTTTTTTAATAGTCAAGACAAATATTATTTTGATAGTTTTGGTCTTCCACTACCTGTTGAAGTCATAAAATTCTTAGAGAATGGTGTTTATCAAACATTTCAAGTCCAAGAATTAAATTCCAAGTGTTGTGGTCAATGATGTCGATATGTGTTATTTCAACTCAACAAAAATAAATTTTTTATGACATTATTTTTAATCTTATATAAATGATTTGTGTTGGTAAAGATGGTTCTATCTTTGGTGTATCCCAAGAACTGGATATTGATTTATCAAATTATTACACAAAGGCACAGGCTGAATGACAGAAATATAGTATAACCAAAAATATTAATATGAAAAATGCTTATAAATTAAAAAATTATCCAAGCCCATCTGATGCGAATGACTTGGTGAGATTAAGTGATTTATCACAATATATATCCTTAAATAAAATGGCCGTGTATTCCAAAGATACAGAAGTGTTGATTTTATCTCCAGGTCATACAGAATTCACAGTTCAAATTAAAATAAATTTTTATAAAGAAGGTTGTATCGTTTGTATGAGAATAGAACAATGGGGGTATGATATGAATGATTTAGGGTATAATTGGTCATTTAAAATTGACCTCGAATACCTGGAACAATTAAATCAGTCTCGTAATTAAGAATATTATCCACTTGGTATTGAGAATGAGTTTTATGGAGCCATGATTGGTAAACAACAAATAAAATAATTTATTAAGAGTAAATATAATAATGGTTTTGCCCTCGTTTATATCATGTAAACAGAAAAAACTGGATTATATATAATAAGTAAGGAAATACAAAATGATTTAACTATGGGGAGGTGTTTCGTGTCATAATATTATTCTGTCATATATTTCTAATACATAAATGACAGCAAGATGGCTTCAAGAAAATTATCATTTTTGTGTCCAAGTATACCTTCAAGAAAAGGGTATTCGGTATTTTAATAAATATGTTCTACAACATAAGAATGAGGTATTTTCAATAAAAGATTGGCATTATGCTGATGTTAATAAACCAACAACTTTGGATTTAATTAAAATGTTAAATAATGAAAAAATTATAAAATTAAGAAAACATAAGACTCTTTTAGAAATTCAAAAGAAATTTTATTGGTTTCCTGTTTTAAAAAAAATATTTTGAATACAGGAATAACAAGAAATCCCGATGAATATATGTATGATATTCTATGGGGTGTAAGCGATTCAAGGATAGTAAGGGACGAGGAAGGAGTTGAAGAGAGAGAAGAGACGGAAAAGGAGGAGAGGTAGAAGAGATAGAAGGAGGAAAGAGAGGAGAGGGAGGAGAGGGAGGAAAGAGCGAGAATAAATATATATGAAAATATGGAAACCAGTGAGATTAAAAAAAGATTGGAGGTATTTCAGAAAATAATTAAATCTCAACGTACCGAGGAGCAAAACAAAGAATTGACAAGTCTATCAGCAATATTTTTGACAAGACGATTGACATCGTTTTCAAGGACAAGATATT
Organism: Eptatretus burgeri; assembly: GCF_056783735.1. Classification (NCBI taxonomy): domain Eukaryota; kingdom Metazoa; phylum Chordata; class Myxini; order Myxiniformes; family Myxinidae; genus Eptatretus; species Eptatretus burgeri. Next base: position 101,083,776 of record NC_140964.1, on the reverse strand, counting down.
GACTTTAAAGTTTTTCATTTTTTTCTTAAATAAATGGAGGAGAGAGTGAAGGCATTTCTAAGGGTTCTTTGTTTTAATAATTAAGAATCAAATGTGCATGTTGGAAACTAAAAAGGTTTTCGCATTCTGTAGGAATTTTTCTCATAAATAAATGCGTTATTGTCTCAAATGTAAAAATAAAACTAATACTAAAAATATTTCATATTTTAAAAGTAAAAATAACAGGGTTATACAAAAAGGTATATGTTCGGTGTGTGGTTCAAAAAAAAATCAATTTATCTCCAAACACAAACTCGGAGGAGATATACAAAAGTTTTTATCAGGAAGTAAATTTACAACTACTGGAATACCAGGGGAATTACATCTACCAGGGTATTCTTTCTGTGGTCCAGGCACAAACTTGGATAAAAGATTAGATGAGGCAGACAATCCTAAATCATGGAGTAAGCCCATCAATAGGGGTGATGAAGTGTGCATGAGACGATATTGATTATGGGAATACCACAACCTTGGAAGAAAAGCATGAAGCCGATCGAGAAATGTTGTATAATTTGTCTCTGATACAAAATCCAACCTTGAGAGAAAAAGTTGATAGGTTCATCGTGAAGAAGATGATCAGTGCTAAATTGAAACTTTGACTTGGAAATTCAAAAAACTTATAGGCTCTAATGATGTCATTAAGATTGAAGAGCAATTAGCTGATGAATTACATAAACCAATATTCACAAAGTTTCAGAGAAGGAAGGTTTATTCCAAGGAAATTGATTATATCTGGTCCGCTGAATTGATTGAACTCAATAATGATAAGGGGTTCAAGTATGCTTTAAACGTTATCGATTTGAGGAGTAGATATGCATGGGTTGTCCCTTTAACAAACAAAACAGGTAATACTCTTATGTTAGCCTTTCAACAGATATTTAATAAAAGTAAGAGAAAACCTAAAAATTTGTGGACTGATGAGGGTAGAGAGTTTTATAACAAGACATTTATGAATTATCTAAAAAAATAACTATTACATTATACAGTACCTTTAATGAAGTAAAAGCCATTGTTATTGAACGTTTTAATCGTACCTTGAAAGAGAGAGACTATATAAAAAAATTCACACAACTCGGTTCACAACAATGATCATGTTTTATTCAGGATATTGTGGATAAGTATAATGACACGTTTCACACGTCAACGAATATGAAACCATCAGAAACATTTACAAAATTAAAATATGAAAAAGAGATTGTCAGAAAACTTAAGTTCAAAGTTGGTGACATCGTAAGAATATATAGGTGGAAATCTCATTTTGAAAAGGGTTATGCGAAGCGATGGACGAACGAACTTTTTAAAATTGTTGATGTAATAGATACGGTTCCTTGGACTTGTAAGATATATGATTTAGAAGGGGAAGAGATTTTGGGTTCATTTTATTCACAGGAATTACAAAAGACAAAACTAAGCAGATAATACCCATGGGAGCAATCGGTTGGCGCTTCACTCCCTCCTACTATACACCGTTGTGGACACTCGAGGGCCAAGTCCGAGGTGTATAACAGGTGGCATCTGCCGTATATAATGTGTCAAGGGGGGGACGTTCTTTGATCTGTGAACCCAAAACAGAATCCTCAACTGAATAGTCAAGGCTTAACTTTTGTTTGTTGGTGTGTGTGTGTGTGTGTGTGTGTGTGTGTGTGTGTGTGTGTGTGTGCGTGTGTGTGTGTGCGTGTGTGTGTGTGTGTGTGTGTGTGTGTGTGTGTGTGTGTGTGTGTGTGTGTGTGTGTCCCCTCCCCCCAACCCTCATTCAAAATCTCAACCCCAACCCTCACATTCAAAATCTCAACCCCCACCCCAACCCTCACATTCAAAATCTCAACCCCAACCCTCATTCAAAATCTCAACCTCAACCTTCACATTCAAAATTCCAACCCTCACATTCAAAATTTCAACCCCCACCCAACCCTCACATTCAAAATCTCAACCCCAACCCAACCCTCGCCCAATACAATGTCTTTTTTTTCAATACGTATTTCAACATACAGTATATATCTTTTTATGTTTTTTTTCTTTCTCTTCATCCAATTCTGTCTTTTAAGGCTTTCAGGTTTGATGAAGTAGAAAGGTAGAGAAAGAACCTTCTTGCACTTTCTTCCCAGAACTAACAATATATATTTTTACGTTTTTTTTTTGTCTTCTTACAATTCTGTCTTTTAAGGCTTTCAGGTTTGATGATGTAGAAATGGGGAGTAAGAACCTTCCTGCATCTTCTTCCCAGAACTTTCTTGATATTGCTCTCATCAAGCACCGTCCAAGAAAGAACTACATCGACAGGTTTAGATCCTCAAGGTGATAGAAACCACATTTCAAGTCTCCAAAATAAACCCAACTTTCCAAGTCTCCAAGGTATCACCACATTCCTGTTGAGTTTCCAAGATACATATCACATTGTGAGTTATCAAGCCAGAACCCACATTTCAAGTCTCCAAAAATATAACCATCTATCCAAGACTCCAAGATTGAACCACAATTTCCAGAAATATTGTGGGTTTCGGTGATAGTTCTCACATAGTATAACTTCGCTCTCACGCATTTCAAAACAACACACACGCCGTTTCCCTCACACATGCTGTTCCTTCCACACTCGGTGTTTCCCTCACACGCACCTTTTCACTCATACTCGCCATTTCACCCACGCATACCATATTACTCACACTCACACACACACACACACACACACACACCATATTTCTTTTACACATCGCCTTTCACCCACGCTATGCACGCGTTTCAGCACACATTTCGCCACACTCGTGAACACACATTTCGAAACAATCACACTGGGGATTCGCTTTACCACAAAGGGTCCCGGGGTCTTCACACCCCCAAGCTCCGTGTGTACCAGTCCACAGCACTCGCCCCCTCTAACTCGCAAAGCTCGACCGGACTCACCTGGTCGAGATCCGCTTCAAGGTGGAATATTCCCTCCCCTCGTTCCTGGAGGAGGCTATCCGGCTGCTTGCACCGGGTCACAAAACATTCCCCGAGCTCCCCTTCATTGTCCCTCGCTAACTCCATGTGTGTGCGTTCATCTTTAGTTTCATTCACTTCACCCTCTATCTCCCGTGTCTCTGTCATTTCTTTTAATTCCTGTGTCTCCCTTCGTGTCTCTGTTAATTCCATTTCCTTCGTCTTTACGTGTCTTATACACGTCTCAGTCACCCCATTTAATTTTTCCCTCTGTGTCACCGTCACTTTCTCTGTCACCTGCACGAGTCTCGTCTTACACGTCTCCCGGATTACTTTGTCCTCACGTGTCTCCATTGCGGGGCCGACAATTCACACTCCCCCCAGTTGGTCCGCGTTTCGCTGCACGCAATTGCCATTATGCCCGCCTGCAGGCATCGCCCTGCGCTCTGTATCTCACCCCTCAGTGTTTGCATAATTTCATCCATTTAATTTTCCATTTTGCCGTTCATCTTGCACGCATTTCCATTTATGTTGTTTTTCATTCCTTTCGCACTCATCGCTTGTATCATCAGTATCAACTTTTCCCCCATTCGGCAGAATTCAGCCGCCGCCGACGAAGCCGAATCGCCTTGGTCGGTCATGGCTTCGGTGAGGACCGGGGAAGGATTTTGACGGAGGAGGGGGGGGGGGTGTCAAAAGCCACGGGTGCCGCCACTGCGCCCATTTCGGACTCTGGGTTCATTTGTGGGGGGTGATCAATCTGCATATTGGGAATGTCCTGCACGGGGATCTCGTCCTGGGCCATGGATTCTACTATTTCTAAATCCATTCCGAATCCCTCCTGCCCCTGTTTGCCTTGAACTGCCATTCTGCGTATCGGAACAATTTAAAAGCTCGAAATTTGGGGGAACGGAGGGTCGCTCTACACACCCTTGGTCCGATTCCTGTTAATTTAGTTTGGAGGCGTGGATGGATTTTAGTCCCACTCCTTGACAACAGTGCTCCTGATTTCCGCCCGCCGGCGTCCGGACAGCCGCTTTTAGTCGGATCGCGGCCGTACACCCATCGGACGAGCAATCCAGTCACAGCCTTCCGGATCAAATGCCAGAATCCAGCTACGGGTGTGCTTTTAAGCACACCACAGCCTTGTCAATACTCTACCCGCACGCTACAGGGTCTGATCGCCAAACTGTCGATTTACCTAATTATTCGTGCGGGAAGGCTACCGAGAGGTTGTACCTCAACGGGAGCTGCTTGGAAACGAGCCACGTACGCAGCTCGCTCCATTCTGCGGATACCGAGCGGTGTATTTATCGCGCAGCCCCGTTGGACCCGATCACTTTATCGGCTATTAAAAAGCCAGCTATTATTCCGAACTTAATGATGGCAGTTCAATTAAGGAAAGGGACGCAACCACCAGGTACATTGAGACAGGCACATTTATTTCCACACACGGCGCAAGCAATGAAGAAACATACAAGCAGTATGCAAGGAATGAATGGGGGGATGGGACAGCACACTAGCCGAAAGACCTGCAGCTGTATCTATTTATTATCCACGTGCACTTATACGGGTTTACTTATAGACAGCGCCACAAACACTCGCACAAACACCCAGAAAGAAATAAAAAGGAAAAACATGACCATGTGGTGAGCTCCCTGAGCTCGTGTCCTCCACGATCTGGCTTCACACACGATCCAAGGTGGCTCCGTCACGACCACCGACCCAGCCAGAGTGCCTTCGGTCCGGAGCGCCACCTCGCTCACGATCTCTCGATCCGCCTCAGCTCAGAAAAGCCCTCTTGCGCTCTCGTTCCGCCTCAGCTTACAAAGCTCCCTCTCCTTGTCGCGATTCTCCTCAGCACAAGCTCCCCCGTGCTTGCGTTCCGCCTGTTTATCACCAAGCCCCGCCCCCTTTTCACCTCACGCCCCTCCTTCCAGCACGCGCAGGACACTTCTCGAAGGAAGCGTTTTTCCGCCAAATCGGGGACGCTCCCTCGTCGCTGTATTTGTCTTTTTCCACTCGCAGGGTGGAATCTCTCGTGTTGGCCGCAGAGATGCCATTTGTACGGGGGGTGGGGGGGGGGGGAAGCGTCGTCTGCCTGCTTTCCCTCGACGAACCAGGCTTCTGGTAACCATTGCTGAGGTGGAAACACGGTGGTGTGGTTTTTGAAGGTTGTGGTTGTGGCTGACACTTTGTGGTGGTAGGAATGGTGGTGTGGCTGAGGTGGCATGGTTGTTGTGGTTGGTGGTTGAGGTGATCGTGGTTGTGGTTGATGGTTGAGGTGATCGTGGTTGTTGTGGTTGGTGGCGCTTTGTGGTGGTAGTAATGGCTGTTGGTCCAAAATAAAGATAGTAAAAGAAAAACGGCTAACTCAAAGATCACAGGCCGGTTCCACGAATAATTCTATTTAAACATCGGTGGGGAAATCTATCTGAACACAGACTTATCGACATTACTGATCTAAGGACCTATATGGTGCTCTGTGAATATGCACAACCATAACAATATATTTGTATGTATATGTATATATATATATATATATATATATATATATATATATATATATATATATATATATATATATATATATATATATATATATATATATGTTTATATATACATATATGCGTGTATGTGTGTGTGTGTGTGTGTGTATATATATATATATATATATATATATATATATATATATATATATATATATATATATATATATATATATACACACACACACACACATCATTGAAGAAATTACAATTTTCCCAGAGGTTTGGATTAATTTGAAGCAACATTTACTTCTTTGGCATGATTTATATTGTTTCAATCATGCCACTGATTATATTGACTCATTAATATAAATTTTATGATTCAGTTGTTTCTCTTTAGTCCCTCAGCCAATGAAGATGGATGGAGGTTATGTTTTTCACCCGTTTGCCTGCGTGCAGGATATCTCAAAAAGTAAGATAGATTTGGTGAAGCTAGTTAAGCAAGTTGTGTGTGTGACAAGGATGAATTGACAAGCTTTTGAAATCAAGAGAGCAGTTCAGAGTCGGAATTGATTCTCAAATTTTTAGAATCACTTGAGTCAAAGTACGTCCTTCCAGAATCCTTACTCACTGAAATCCTTTAATCTACTTCCTGTCGAGGCTGGAGTGCCCCCAAGGCAGTATTCTCGGCCCCAACCGATTCGTAATCTTCACCAATGATCTCTCTGACTCAAGAAAATCCTCTTTACCTATTTGCTGATAACTCCACCCTTTGCCGTGCCATTGTTCATCCTTCAGATCGGCAGGCAGCAACCTCTTCCCTCTATTCAGCTCTTGATAGAATCACAAGCTGCTCAAACACTTGGAATATGTCTTTCAATCCTGGCGAATCTCACACTTTCACCCTCTTTATTTATTTATTTTATTTTTTTTGTATACCTTGGTCGAGGCTCGTATGAGAGCGAACACACAACTCACAGCAAGGAGGCATGAGACGAGGGGCGGGAGTGGAAGGGACAAAACAGTGGGGAACAGACACATTAGGTGAACTGTGGAAGGGAGAGGGATGGGGATGGGACGGGGAACATGGCGAAGAGAAGATGGACATTACAGGGACTTTCAGGAAGGAAAGCAGGAGAATTGAAGGAAGTGGGCTTGGGTGGATTATCGGGGGTAGAAAAGATCGAGGATTTGGATGGGGGAAGATAAGAGGTGGTGGTGAACAGCTGTTTTGAAAGCCTGGAGGGAAGAATGGGAAAGAATAGAGTGAGGAAGTTTATTCCAAAGGCGGGAAAAAAGAGGAATGAAAGAGTTAAGATGAGCAGTGATTCGTGATTTTGGTAGTTTTACCAGAAGGGGGTTGTTGGCGGAACTTGAGCACCCTGTGTAAATGTGGTGGGGACAAATCGCAGAGAGAGCAGGGGGGGCAAGGCTGGAGAGGAGTCGGTAGAAGACAGAAAGACCACCGACCAACCTGCGGTGATTGAGTGAGAGGCCCAAAGACTTAGCTTCATTGCGGGAGATGCCGATGACCTTAAATGCCCTGGTTTCGACAGCGTGAAGCCGAGAAAGGTGGGAGGCAGGAGCACCAGCCCACAGGGGAGAGCAGTACTCCATCAGGCTACGGAAAAAAAGCTTTGTAAGTGGTCAGGAGCTTAAGAGGGCCGAGGAAGGACTTTGCACGACGGAGAATTCCCAGTCGGCGACTGGCTTTTGAGGCGAGGTTGGAAATGTGACTTTCCCAGGAAAGGTCATGGCAGATAGTGAGACCCAGAAGCTTGAAAGAAAAGACTTCTTCCAGAGGATTGTTGAGAAAGTGAATGGGGGGGTTTTGTAAACGGTCCTTTCGAAGAGACATAGTGAGAGTGTGAGATTTGTCTGCATTGAAAGACATGTTCCACGTGTTGGACCAGTTTGTGATTTTATCCAGATCTGCAGTGAGCGAAGAAGCTGCTGCTTGCCGGTCTGAGGGATGACAGATGGTACGGCAGAGGGTGGAGTCTTCGGCAAAGAGAAATAGAGGATTTTCCAGAGAGTCCGAGAGATCATTGATGAAAACCAGAAAAAGAACAGGGCCCAGAACGCTACCTTGAGGAACTCCAGCCTGCACAGGAAGAGGGGATGAAAGAACTCCATTTAGGGCCACACGTTGACTGCGACAGGAGAGGAAGTCTGCGAGCCATGAGTGGAGATGGCCTTGAATACCATGGAAAGAGAGTTTGGTGAGTAGGGCAGGGTGCCAGACTGTGTCAAAACTACGTGATATGTCCAGGGATACGGCTCGGATTTCCTGTCTGGCATTGAGGACCTCCATCCATTGATGGGAGAGCAGAAGCAGCATATCCAGGGTAGAGTGACCTGGTCTGAAACCAAATTGATGATTGGAAATCAAGCCATTGGAGAAGAGGAAGGATTTCATGTCTGAAGCGATGATGGATTCCATCACCTTGCTGATGATTGGGAGGAGGCTGATTGGTCTGTAGTTACAGGGATCTGTTTTTGCACCTTTTTATGCAGGGCAGTGATGTTAGCAGATTTCCAAGCAGATGGCAGATGACCTTGGGCAAATGAGAGGGTGAATAGAACAGAGAGAGGGTGAGCAAGAGCAGAAGAGCAGGCTTTGAGGACACGTGGGCTGATGCCGTCTGGACCGGTTGCAGAATCTGACAGAGGTTTGAAAGCAAGCTCTCCACCTTGTCAGGAGAAAAGGATACAGAGTCCAGGGACAGTTGGGTGCGACTGGGTAAAGTGGGTAGAGATAGTGATGGGTTTAGGACACAGGATTTAGCTGCAAATTCCGAGTTTAGACATTCAGCTTTATCACGTGTGGAATCAGCAGTGCGGCCATTTGAGGTCAGGGAGGGGATGGAGGGGGAACATACACCAGAAACAGATTTGATTAAACGCCACCAGGATTTTGAGGAGGGAGAGAGGTTTGAGAGTTCAGACTTGAGATGAGAAAGATGTTTTCTGGCTCTCCTGAGGGTAGATACACACTTGTTCCGAGCTTTGTGGAAAGAACTGAGATTGCCCTCAGTTGGGTTTGCTTTCCATGAGGCAAAGGCAAGTTGTTTCAGGACAACTGCCTCGCCACAAGCTTCAGTAAACCAAGGACGGGAGGAAGGGTAAGACAACTGAACACGAGAGGGGATAAATCTGTGCATGAGGGAGAGCAAGTTTCTTTGAAAGAATTCCCAGGATGAGTTGATGTTTGAGAAAGTAGTGATAGGAGACCAGTCTGTAAGTTTGATGGCTGCTCGGAGACCCTGCCAGTCGGCTTGAGTGAAATGCCAGACTCGACGGCGGTGAGGTGGTTCTCTGATAACAGCCAGAGAGATGTCCACTTTAACAAGGACGTGGTCAGAAGAACCAATTGGAGCGAAGGAAGAGCAGCAGATATTGTCAGGGAAATTTGTCAAAATCAGATCCAGAAGAGATGGAGTACCATTGGTTGAGATCCGGGTCGAGAAGTTGACCGATTGAGTCAGTCCCAATGAGTCGCAGAAAGCTTTTGCTGAGGTGCCATGGCAGGTGAGAGAGGTACCCACACCTAGCCAACTGGCGTGATGACAATTGAAGTCACCACATAAGAGGAAGAGAGGACCACATGGAAAAAAGGACTCTTTCTCCAAAAGGACCACATGGAAAACCCTCCTGTCTACTCTCTTAACAATCCCCTTGAAGTTCAGTTACTCAAATTCTTGGGCCTCATGATCAGTGATGATTTTTCTTTGGCAAACCCCATTTCAAAGTTGACCTGCAAAACCAGCTGCCGACTAGGCATCCTCCCTAATACAAAGTTCTTCCTTGGCACACCTGAACTCTTATCTATCGACAATGCCTTCGTCTGCAGCTTGATGGAATACTGCTTTCTCCTCTTGGCTGGTGTCCCTTCCTCACACGTTTTTTTTTGTGTCAGGTTTGATGGAGCATTCTTTTCTTAAAAGATATACTCAAGTTTTCATTGTTTTGATAAGCAGAAGTTTAAGGATACTGTTAATTTTATTTTATTTTTTACTTTTTGTGGGATAATGTTTCAACAGGTTCAGGGTATTCCCATGGGTGGGAATTGCATCACCCTACTAGCAGATATTTTTTATTTTCTGTGAATTTTCGTTTATGCAGAAACTGATGAAGGAGAAGAAATTTGTATTAGCTTAACTATTATCTCATACATGTCATTATATAGGTGACACTTGTGTCGTTAACGATAATTTTTTGAAAGGCAGCTTCACAAGATTTATCCTGATAGCCTGATTGCAAATGGGAGTGGTAATGATTTCCAGGTATCAATGTACCAATCAAAATGGGTTACAATGTCTTTTCATTTCAGTTACTTCAATTTTCAAGAATTTGTTCAGTAAAGGATGATTTTGTAGAATGTGCTGAGAAGGTTTTTTTTTTTTTTCATCATGTTAAACAATCAAACAAACAAGGATATTTGGCTGATTGTTCAATCAGGTCTTGTGAGAGTGTCTTCACACTCCATAGTCACCTTTTATTTAAGTTTGGTTGGTTTTCATGTAAACAAGTTCCTATTGCATTGCATTTGATATAATAATACTTTCCAAGCTCAAAGGGTGCCTGAGATATTGCCCAGATGAGAAAGAAAATAAATAAAGAATTAATAATTAATCAATTAATTGATTTGTCAAAACAAAAAATACTGTTTTTGCCAAAGCCATCTTCACTTTTGTCCCCAAATTTCAGCTTCCCAGCTCAATGGGTGGCTGAGATATCGCTTGGCCAAACAAACAAGAAAACAAACAAACGGAGTGAAAACTGAGAATTCTCTTCCTTTGGCGCCCCGCAATGACATCACTCATTACTTGGATATGGCATTGGGAAGGAGCCATGTACAATTTCCTTGAATGTGTGGCAAATAGAAAGTTATTTTCCACATCGACGCCAACAACTGCAAAGCACTTTTGCCATTGTTTAACCAGGCACTGTATCTCGGTGTTGTAAAACTCCTTGTCGCAACTTCAGAACCAGTCATTAACCTTTTTCATCATGGCATTGTCATCCTCAAAATGTATCCCATGTAGTCCATCTTTAAGCAGGCGAAAGAGATGGTAATCTGAAGGTGCACGATCCAGATTATAAGTAGTATGGGGGGGGGACGCTCCATACCAAGGCCGTGATTACCTCCCGTGTATGCAGGCTGGTGTGAGACTGGGCATTGTCGTGAATGAGAAGCACCTCGTTCATGTCTTTGTTAGGACGAGCTCTTCTTACGTGGTGTTTCAGTTTCATCAGTGTCACAACGCACCTCCGAGTTAATCGTGGCATCCTTTTGCATAACATCCACAAGCAGGATCCCCTCTCTATCCCAAAACACAAATGTCATGACTTTACTTGCAAATGGCTGCGTTCTGAACTTCTTATTGGCTGGTAATGTCTTGTGGTGCCACTCAGACTGTTGGTTGGTTTTGGGGTCATAATGGTGAACCCCATCTCTTCGCCTGTGATTATGTGCGATATAAATGCCTCACCTTCAGCTTCCTAACGTTCGAAGTTTCATGCATATAAACTTCCAATATTCTTTTTGCTCTTCCGTCAACAATCTTGGGAGTATCTGAATTCCTGTATGATGCTTCTCACTGCTGGTTTTGCAATACCCACTGCCTCATACAACCAACGTGCTGTAATGCAGCGATCCTGTTGAATGAGCTCATCAATCCGACTGTTGTTTTCCGGTGTCACTGCAGTTGCAAGCCGACCGCTTTGAGGCTTGTCGGCGATATCAGTTCCCCTGCTCTTGAAACACTTTGCTCAACATCTAACGGTGCTCACATCAATGGTAGAGTCGTTGTACACATTTTTTAAATGCCTATTCATATCCACTGAAGGAACCTCCTCCACATTAAGAAATTCAATAACTGTTCTCTGCTTCATACGTACATCTAACGAGGCAGCAATTTTGAGAGTGTGGTGTGATGTCCCGTGATTATTACAGTGCCCTCCTCCATTCCTTCCATTGGGACCATACTCTGTGCAGTATTGGTGCTGCCTAAGCAGTCTCCTTGGCTTTGGGCACAATCCTGGACGGGTCGCCACTCCGACACAGTATACCAGCAAGCTGGTACTCATTTTGCCGACCTCGGAAGGATGACAGGCAGAGTCAACCCCACCTGGTATTACTTCAACAGCCGAGTGGGATTTGAACTCGGGATCCTGGGATCCCAAGCCCAACACCCTAACCATTAAGCCAACACTAGGCATATCTTACAGTGGCAGTGAACTTAAAATGGGCTGAGAATATAAACCTTTCATTGTGATCTCATCAGCTTCCTTATGACCATTTGGTTACAAATTGAAAAAAGAGGCATTACTTTCATACCGACCATCGTACATATCTGCATGTAACTAATTTGCACGACTGATCGCTCTGGTGTGGACTTCATTTTCCACAGTATTTCTCATGTAATAGCATCTTGTATTGTGGTGTGTAATACTTTACAAACCTTAATGCTCCTCTCATTTTTTTGTTTTTTCTTCTTATTCTTGCAGATGTGGTAGCAATACTTATGAACATTTTTCAAGTATGCTCATTGCAAGAAGTGACCTGGTGAGACGCCACAAAACAGGCTGCCTTCAAAAGGTCTTGATCTATTTTCAGACCCAGTTTGTGAATGGAGAATAAGTTGATGATGCAGATGTTATGGGAAGACTATGATGGATCACCTTCCAGCTCCCCAGTTTTACCATTAGAAGAGTTTCCAGGAATGGGGACCTCAAGTTGCAATAGTGAGCAGAACAATACCGAGCACGAATCAGTGATTCCACAAGATCTTCCCAAGCTAAAAAGACACCATCATGCATGCTGCAGGTGTGGATTGCCAACAGGTGGTCACCCTATTACCTTGACTTCTGGCAAGGTGGCTGTCACTCTGGTAAACCACAGGTTTTGGGCCATGTTCCACATCAATGGCACAGAAATGTTGGTTGCAAGATCTGGGCGGCGTATGTTCCCCTATTGCCAATTTGACATAGACGGCCTTGACCCTAATTTGGACTACATTATGGCACTGGATATGGTACCGATGGATTCGCACCACAATCAGAGGTTTGATGCTTGTTTTCCAGTAGTCCATAGCATGTCAGAATGTCCCGATCAATTGTATCTGCATCCAGAATCTCCATCACTCGGTCTCCACTGGATGAAGAGAAACATTTCCTTTTGCAAGGTACAGTGCAAGGCTTTATTTGTATACCACCTGCTGCATGTTGCATAAAACTTCTTTGAATTCTGTTTGAGCAATATCTATTTTTTATATTATCCACAAATTGTGAATGTTGTCAAAGATACTGTGTACAACCACCTACAACAGATTAGATGCATGCCTTTTTTGTTAACATTTGCCATGGCATTGTATTTTAAGCACGAAAACTTTCCAAATTAAATGGATGTGCACTATTTCATTAAAGGGCCTTTATTAATTTTCCATTATTTCTGTGAAATAATTCAACATCATTGATAACTTGTTAAATATTCTCAGAAAATTATAAATCCAACTGGGCATTTGTTGAACTTTATATCTCTGATGTGATTGCATGGATCATTTGAAGAAGAAAAAAACCACTTAAGTGGGAAGCTAAAGCACAAACTATGGTGAAGAAACACTTGATGCAAGCAAGCTTCTGATCTTATGCTTGGTTGGGCGGTGTGAACCACCACCACCACCACCTTATTTTTTGTAAACACTCTAAATTATCTTCTCTCACCTACTTGTAAAATTGCTACACTCACCCTCACACTTTCTGCAGAAAAGTCAAGAATCCAAGCTGCTTAGGAGAACAACGCCCGGAACACATACCTCTGCCAGGCTGAATAGTTTGTGTTTTGTATCCCACTGATAGGCCAGATCTGGATCCGGACCTCAACCAAAATCAAATTGACTTGTTCTCATCACCTACCCAAATCATCTACCTCGTTTTGTCACAACTCGTCCACAATATTTTGAAATATCATGCTATATATCATTATTGGCTCAATCTCTCAATGATGAAGAATCACTTGTGAAATTATATATCGAATCGATTTGTCCTTGTCACATGCCCAACCTGTCCACCAAGTTTCATCTGAATCCGTCCATAAATTTTTAATGTGTCCTTCTCACAGACAGACAAACAGGGGTGAATACATAACCTCTGTCCACCTTCGTTTTGAAGGTAATTAATACATTTAATTATAGCATTGCTTAAGGCTAAACATTAAAAATAAAAAAAGGAAAATTCCCCCAAAATGCAAATCGCTATTATTCCAGAAACAAAAGACATTACCAGAAAATTTACAACAGCAACTTTCTTTCCCAATTCTTTGTTTTAATAAGTTTTTTTTTTTTTTTGGATACATAGTACAGACTCGTGGAAGAGCTAGAACACAGAACAGATCAGGACGCAACATAACAAAAGGAACAGCATAAGGGGGAAATGGACAGACGGTACCATTCACCTTCCACTTCTTAACGATTGTCTTGACTGTGCTCCAAGGGATATTCACGTCTTTTGAAATATTTTTGTGAATCTACCATTTGGAGAGGTTCTCGGCTAAAAGGATTGGAATCTCGAGGATAAACGGTGCCAAGCTGTTGATCTGTGCGATTGGGAAACTAGTCATTTGCTGATAGGTTAAGGTTCTTACTTTAGGTAAGGGAACTATGTTTTGAGGTTTACTATTTAAATGAAGATGAATGAATATAGGATGTTGTGACATTAACATAATTTACAGCAATCCTTTGATTTATATTGTATTTTGGGATTCATATTTACTTTATATTTAGCCGATACTGACACTCGCAGGTCTCATCCATATATTTTTGCTTTAACATGGTTTGCTCTGCAACCGCTTGTCCGATCTATGCAAAACTTTAAACATAGGAGGGACGCCCCATGGAGAATATTTTGTTGCTCTCTCTGATGTCATAAGTCACATGGTATGGAAGCCATATTGGATTAAAGGAAAAAAATTACACCTCATTTTCTCGGAAACTGCTCAACGTAAAAAAATGAAACATGGCATATGTCAACTCACCATGGGTATGTAGGCTGATAACGATGATGTCATCGGTGAAATGGTATTCCAACCATAATTGGTTGAGTTGAAATCCTTATCTGAAACCTCATATATCTGATCTATGACCTGATGTGAGTGAAGAATTAAATTTATGATGTCATAACCCAAGCCCAGAAACTATGTGACATAAAATAGCCTTTCGGTTCTTTTAAAAACCTTTTGTTTAGCAGTACTTGGAAAAAATATTATGACATTTTACATCATCACGACCAATCAGATTTGCCGCTCGCAGACCTTGCCCATGCCCTTTTTTCTCAAGAATGCATGGGGTAAGTTGTTCTATGAACTCTCTCATTACATTTTGTATTTCTTCTGTGCAATACCATAATCTGTGGAGACCAACTTCCTCCAAGGGATGTCACGAGTAAAACAGGTCAGCAAGTCCATTCCTATAAATACTACATCCCTATCACCCCATCTAAGATGTGATGGACCGTCTCTACCATGAAACCAAATTTCAAGCAGTTGTCTCAATCTTCAAGCCCACGATTTTCAAGTCATCAAGAGTCGGTCATTCATCCCAATGTTTATGCACGTTTGGGTGTATTCATTATTCTGCCACATCTTTGACAGACAGGCAAATTTTGTTCTTGTGCATGATGTTGGGCTCATAAGAATTTGCAGCTGTCTAAAGGTGGTCAAACGGTTGAAAACATGAGGAACCCTTGACTTGTGTCTTCTTTATTTTAACCATGAACTCTCAGCCCTATTGCAGAGCTGCTGACATGAATTTTTTTATGCCTATGCAGTCGAAGGCATTATGTTTAAAAATGGGAGATGCCCCTATTCTCGCATGCTTCCTCTCCTTATGTGGCTTACACTGCCGTGGAGATGAAACATATTTTTAAAAGTTAATATGTACATAGGTTGTCATAAAAATTCTGACCAGGCATGGACTTTCAATTTTAGCAGCATTTTTCCAATTGCTTCCTCCCTCAACGAAGGTGGATGGAGGTTGTTATCACCTCTGTCTATCTGTCTGTTTATTTGTCTGTCAGCAGGATATGTCAAAAAGTTGTGGACAGATCTGATGGACAGGTTGGGTCTGTGACAAGGAAGAATTGATTCGATTCTGGTGGAGATCCAGATCTGGATATGAGAATAAAATAAAATAAAATATTCGTGATTCTTTACCATTGAGAGATGGGGCCAAAAACACCATGTAGCATGATATTTCAAAAAGTTGTGGATGGGTTATGACAAAACTAGGGAGATGAGTTGGTTAGGTAACAAGAACAAGGAGATTAAATTTTGGTTCAGATGCAGCCTATTAGTGGTATACAAAACGTATACTGTTAAGCCTGGCGGGAGGTATGTGCTCTACCGAGTGCCATTCTAATTTACAAAATGTGATTGTTGGAGCATTTTTGCAGCTCTTGATAATTGCATATATTTCATATTGCCTGTAGAAAAAAAAAGATGAAGTTTCATTTTGTCCAGACTACTAGAATGGTTGACACTCTTTCTTCTCAGACACTGATTAAAAAAAAAAATTCAACTTTACTATTAAACTTTTTCTATTCCTTTTTGATTCTTTACTTTCCAATATCTCATGCATTCTTTTTCCCCCATTACCCCTATCTTCTTGAACTGCTGTGGTATTTCTGTTTTCTCATTTTCTTCCCAATTTATTTTTTGTTCTTCCTTCATTTCTTTCCTTTTTAGGTCATCTCTACCGAGATGACTTAATAAAGCCGGACCAAATATCCGTCCGTACGTTTGTCAACAATTTTTGTTTCTGATCTTGATGAAACTTAGTATGTGGGTAGAGGTCGATGAGTGTTGCATAACGATATAACTTTTGTCCAGGTCGAGGTCACGTAAGTTATAAAAATCGCCATTTTCAAAACCTATCGAGTCTGCCATTCTACAAGATATTCGGCAACTGTTTATTGATTATGATAGTAAAAAATATTATCTTGTATCTAACCGGACAGATTTTTGAATTTCCTTCCCGTTTGATCGTCACGTGATCTGGAAGATGGCCAAAAACGCCGATGCGATTCGCAAAGAAGGAAGGAAGGAGAAATGAAATATAAATATAAAACATTTTAATCTTTTATATTTATACATTTTCCGCCGAAGGTGTAAAAGTTTCAAAACCCGAAATGTAAACGTTGGCATTTATTTTCAAAATATAATTTCGTGCGCGCGCGCGCGCCAAAATGCCGAGTCATCTTTAACCAAACTGCGTAGTAGAACTGCGCAGTAGTCCGGTCATGGCGTCTGAGCAGTGGCCAGCGTGGTTCAGATTGACTCTGGTTTCTGGGGCAAAGGTGATTGTTAAGAAGTATGTCGGCGGTATAAATTCGAGTGACTGTATTGGTAATTTAATCACGCAAATCTTGACAACGAATATTCTGGGCGAACGATTGCATCAATTCAGTGCATCAGCATGGATGATTCGCAGGCGCCTCTCGATCGTGCCGATATCTAACATATTCACCGGCGGACATTGGGCTGTGGGGCGAGGTCACGGATCCCGGATGAGGGGATAAGTGATAAATTATGCTACATGCTTCGGGCTTTCTGATTTATATATCAATGAGTACATTCCATAATTAATGAATTAATAATTAATGAATCTGGCATACAAAATGTTTTTTCATACCTGACATGTTACTTTGTGCAGTGTCACGAAACTTCTGTGGAATTAATAATTAATGAATTTGCTCACTCTAACGATTTTTCAAACCTCAATATCTCTATAAATACTTGACCAATTTTCATTCTGAAAGTTGCATTATAGTCAGTGAATAATTATCTACAGGATTATCATAATCTCCGAGAGCTAAGCCTATTTTTTCGTTTTTTTTCTATAACCGGAAGTTAAATGTCCCCAGAGAGTGGACGGACCGGAAAACCACGTATTGCACTTACTGGTGATTCTGATGTGTTAATCTGGGTACTAAATGAACAATACATATTTATTAATTATATCATTAGTAGTATTATCCTAGTGTATCTCTGTGAACTATTTCAATCTAAATGGTTAGTTTGGACTGTTTCACGGTTACCTGAACTGAACATTGAGAACTTGTGGTATTATAGAGATGACCGTCACCCCCACACGGGGGTAATTTTATTTTTTTTCAATTTAATCCTCCTTCACACCCTGAAATGTACAATGTGGAGAAAGTAATTTTTCGACTTGTTTTGGTGATGTGTTTGTGTTGCAGGTGAAGCTTACGAACCATTATATTCTAAAGAATGAGTACTTGTTTCTCAGTGCAAAGCACAACTATGCTCCCAGATTGCACGTCATTCAGAGCGATGTTGTACCTTCCACAATTACCCACAAGGAGAACTATTTCATTTTTCCCCAGACAGAGTTTACTGCTGTTACATCTTACCAAAATACCCTCATGACAGAGCTCAAGCTTGGACACAATCTTGACATGAAGGGTCCAAAACAGTCAAATTACTTACAGGAGCTACAGAGGAAGAGCTCCATCAATTCAACAGGTTCTGGTACTGATGAGTCCTCAATCAAGAGCATTTTTGCGAACAGTAAAAATTATCTTTCTGGAAGCTTGTCCCAGGAAAACTTGCTAGCAGCATTGCTTCCTGGTAAAGGAGTTGATGAAATTGCTTTTTCTGATGAAAAAACGAAGGAAGATAATGATAATGAGAACAATTCACACATTGATGTGAAGGAAATGATGCAGCATGAAGTCGATGAAGATGGATCAAATTTTGACGATTTACATGAAAGGTATGGCTGTTATTTTTACATTGGAAGATTTGGTATATTGTCAGGGATATATGTGAGGAAGGGAGGTGAGTTGTTGGTGTTGGTGTTGTACAAGATTGGGCATGGTGTCGACACTAAATTTGCCCAAACACAAGTTCGTTTGTGTCTGCAGATATTTCGTGAACAAAAGTTCACATGAGGCCAAGCAAAGTTCAAAACAAATATATATATATATATATATATATATATATATATATATATATATATATATATATATATATATATATATATATATATATATATATATATATATATATATTGTTACGGATCTGGAAATCATATGCATTCAAACATACAGATGTCCCAAGAGTCAGTTATTCCGTTAAGTACATGTGAAACAGGTCCCTTCCTTTTGTCTAGTGGGAGAATCAAAGGTGTGCGTTGCTATGTCCTTTTAGGTAGGTTTTTACATCTAGCAACCATCTAATGATCATCCAACAGACCATCCAACAAACAAACCAACAACCAACCACGGTACCTTTCAGCACTTGCAACCCTCGCCTCGCTGGCATATGAGGCAAAAAATATGAGGCAAAAACGTCCTCACAGCATATGAGGCAAAAACGTCCAGTCCGCAGTTCCTATTCGGCTTCTCCAAGCGCTCCAATTCTTTCTTGTCGAGTCCACACGCGTGGAGTGGGCGGGCCTCACCGGTGCCTGGCCGAGGCCCCGCCCAGAAATGGGTGGACCAATGGGAGCCCTGTCCGATCAGGGCGGACGGTGACGTCTGTTTCACCGAGCCCCCACCCCTTCGGGGAGGTCCATAAAAAGACGACACCATCCTCAGTGCAAGAGGAGTTATGTGGAGACGAGTCTCAAGAGTGAGTTTTTTGAAGGAGTTAAGGTGGTTGGTGTGCGTCGTGTGGTTTGAGCTGGAGTCTGGGGCGTTCGAGTGGAGTTCTGCATTTGGCTGGGGTTTGTTGGAGTTTTCCTGGGTCCCTCCCGTCCGCTACCCTGATCTCCACCCTGGGACTCTGACTGCTCTGCTCGGGTTCCTCCACGAGCACGAGCCCCACGCGTGTGACTGTGGGCCGAGCCGCACGACTATTAGCAGTTGCCGCACTACGGAGCACCCCTCCCTTCAACGTGCAGGTACCAAAGCGAACTGCGACCCCCAGCTCGTCTCTCCCTCTCTGGCTGCGGGGGTCTTTTAATAAATCTGAGTGTGTGGGGCCCGTCTTGTAAGTAGAAACTGTAAAAGTGTTTTTGAACATTGTAAATTCACACCAGTATATTCCGTGATAAGTCTTGTTCTGTGTCTTCTTTATTGTAAATAAATTACCATTATTAGAAATGTTCCCAGTTCATTTCCGTCCTTTCTTTCATTGGTCTAGCATGGTTCAGATCTGAGTGTAGCTGGGTCTTTATACCCGATAATCCGTTCATGCTCGCCGGCACGGCTTTGGCAGTTCCGCTCGACTGCACCTGAACCGGTAGTTGTTGGTAGTTGGAACTCTTTCGCAGTCGGTAGAGTGACCCTGTTCGAGCAAGACGTGCCGAGGGTGTGGTTCCCTGGTAGACGACAACATGTGGTTAATTAGGTAAATTGGTTCTCGACAAAAAGACCCTACACTACGCAGTGGAGGTATTGGCGTTCCACGGTCGGTTCAGCGACCCGCCGCCTCACGGAATTATCCGGAGCGACGGCCTGCAATTCCGGAGAGTTCGGTGGGAATCGATGTAACTTTCCCCACCTGGTGGTCGTTTTCGCCACCGGACCTCCGGCCCTCAAATATATATATATATATATATATATATATATATATATATATATATATATATATATATATATATATATATATATATATATATATATATATATATATACTGTTATGGTTTTAGGAACCGTATGCATACAACAGACAGTTGTCCCGAGTTAGTTATGCCATTAGTATACGTGCAGATAGATTCCTTCCTTGTGTGTAGTGGGAAGACATGGGGGGGGGTCCGTTGCGAGGAGCTTTTAGTTAGGATTTTTTTTTGCATTTCTACATGTTTTAAGTGATTTCCAACCCCAAAAAAATGTTAGAGAAAAAAAACCAGAGATTTTGCAACTTTTTTTCAAAAAAATGTCGATTTTTTTTTTTTTTTTTTTTTTTTTTTGGCATTTCTACATGCGCATCAATCTAGTTTAGTTTATTCAATCGTGGTTCAGTCGAGTCTGATCCGTTTTGACCTACAATGAATTGGACATCAGGTTCACTTAAGTGAACCAGCACTATTAGCGGCGGAGGTTTTGCACTCTACCGAGTGCTCCCCCTCTAGTTTATTATTATTATTATTTTGCACGATTGATGTCACAATTCTTCTTCTTCTTCGTTTGGTATGACGTCACAATTGATGCTGGGGACAATTGACGCTGGGAAAAATGTGCCTTTTCAAGGTTTGATATTGTTCTTCATCTGTTTCAGCTGTTTCCCAAGGTTTGAAAGCTGTTTTTTCCCAAGGTTTGAATTAATTGTTCAAATTATTAATTAATCCCAAGGTTTGGGGGGGGGGCGAGAGCGAAGGGACGAGAGAGAGGGGGCGTCACAATTTGAGAGAGGGGGGCGGGAGAGGGGGTGAGAGTGGAGGCGAGAGAGAGGAGCGAGAGAGAGAGGGGCGAGAGAGGAGGGAGGAGAGAGGAGGGGCGAGACTAGGGGGGAGAGAGCGGATGAGAGAAGGGGGGGGGCGTCACAATTCTTCTTCTTCTTCGTTTGATATGACGTCACAATTGACGCTGGGGACCTCAGTATGTTTCCCAGGTGTTTCCCAAGTTATGGCCATTTATGATACTGTTGGTCCGATCTCATTGAAATAATGCCCCAATCCAGTCGTCGTTTATGAGAGTGAAGGAACGAAGCTGCACCTACTGGCCCGCACTAGTTGAATAAAATCCAATATGGCCACCAAATATCGATGTTTTGTGATCAAATTTATGACGGTCACTTCTTTGGCTAGTGCTTCATTGCAATCATATTAATACCCTACTGAAGATGCCCATCAAGGTCATCATTATAGTCATCAGTGAAATCTGGTAGCTGTGAGTTGGCACAACTTGTCCCATGGCATTCTCCATAAACAGCACTGCAATGCAGACTATACTTTCTGCATGTGCACCTCTTTATATTACAGGCTGTTTTACAGTTACAGCAGATGACATCCAGTAGTTTTGATGGGGCTGCAAGCTGGTCAGTTTGTATTGGCAAACATTGTCCATCCACCATGTGCCCATCCCCACTCTTCCGGCTTCATATTGATGCTTCTTCCTTTCCACTCCATCATCTGATAATATACACGGAGGCTGTGATACTTTGCAGCTGCTGAGGTTGGGGGTAGAGTTTGAGGTTCTACATGACATGTGCTCTTGGAAACCTTCTCACAAAATCGCCTGTATCGTAAAGTGTCCAGTCCTTGTTCTTTGGCACCACCATATAATGACACAAGGGCTTTTTCTCCTGCTGCAATAATGTCCTGTTTTGCCACATGACCTTCTTGGCTGAACACCTTAGCTTGCTGACGGAACAGGGCAACACTTGATCTTCCTTACTGCTAAACCGTTTCCCGATCGAAACAGGCGAGTTGTATCGCAGCCAAGGATTGCATGGATAAATAACACATGGTCACAAACATCAGGACCAAGAAATTCCTTGGACTGCTTTATGTACCATATCCTGGTCTTTTTTGCTGATTGCCTGGGCTCTGGGGCCAGGAACAAGTCATGTGCATCCAGTTCAGCATGATGCAGTAGGAGGATGAGCAAGTCCGTGTCATCCCCTATCAGGACAGTGTCTTTGATTCTAGCAGATACAACAGCTGTTTGGACAATGAGCACATCAGCATCATGCTTTGCATGATATATATTACACCCAACCCATTCCAGTTTGTCACTAAGATAAGAACAAGAGAAACCATGTTCATTAAGTGTGTCTATCAAGAATCAGGATGCAGAGTGATGGTGCATCTGCACCCCAAGGCCAAGTTGAAGTGGTGCTAATATGGCTCTTGGTTGTACTGCTTGCATGATAGCCTGCCCAATAGAAGCCAGTTTCACATCATAACTTTTTCCAGCAAACAAAGTCCTTAAAAGTACTTGCAATGTCTTTGGAATATAGTTCACAGCACATTCTGTACTGGCAAGATTGTCAATGGGTGGGTAGGCATCATTGGAAATATGCATAGATTTGACATCACTTGCAAGGAGTTTTGCAGCAGTTTTGATAATAGTTAGTTTCTCATCTTCAGCATTGTTACATTTTTTTTCTTTATGAAATGCATAGAGGATGGAGCTGACTGTCACGTAATGTGACCACACACTCATTTGAAGGGAGTACCGTCATTGCAACGCTTTCACCAAAGTGTTGCTGTATTTTTGCCTTCATATATTTAGCAGTATATGGCTCATGCTCTGTGTCTTTAAGATATTCAGTCATTTTCAGAACAAGTTCCTTTATTGTTGTTTGCTCATCTTCATTTTCTTCCAAAAACTGTACCACTTTCAGGAAGGCTTCTGTCCTCTCATTTGTTGCAGGTCTTCCAACTTTGAACCTTTTTGCTATGTCCCCAGTATCCACAGGTAGCTTACTGGGAATATTCTTCCCAGTCCTAAAATTACTACTGCACTGCTGATGGTATATTGCATCTGCTGCATGTAGATCATTCACTGATGCCAGTCCACCTGACACCACTTCAGACCACTTGTCATTCCTGGAATGGCAAATCTGAAGCACGGTGTCCTGAAAGTCTATTGTTCTGACTGGAAATACATCAGCCTCTCTCCGTTTCTTATCATATTTCGCAGGTTGTCCACAGCACATGCAGTGCTCTTGAAAACTGAATGTTTTTTTCACTGAACGCAGATCACATCGTGTCTCAATTGGTTGTTGATGAGAGGCTGTGTCACGAGCAATGTTTTCGGCTTTACAGTACCTGCGACGACATTCCACATGTACCTTTTCTCCTGGAACAGTTCTCAAGTCACTCCCACGTTGCTCACTTGCACGATTCACCCCATCACTGCCTTTTGTTTGCAGAACAACAGTTGGTCTTGTGTCAGATGTTGTTTCTTTACATATGCAACACCTCTCCATTATTGTTGATACATAACACAGCATTCAACTTTGGTTTATCTGAAAGAAAGAGGATATATTTACACAGAGAACTAGTGGAATATTAAATTAGTCAAAATTGCAAATAGATTTTTTTATTGTTATTATTATTTATTTCCAGCAAAGCAGTACATACAAGTTAAAGATTGGCCTGGCTCAAACTACATTTTAAAGTAATTTACTTTTGTACAATATGACCTTTATTTATATGAGAGCAAACATAACATTAAACAAAAATTAGCAATGAATGCCAACATATTTGATTCTATTTAAACACCCATTAGAGATCTCCTTAAAACATTTTATAAACTTATAAATTGAAATAAATAACAAGTATACTGACTTAATTTATTAAACATGTTAAAACCACCCATTAGGAGCCCCTTGGTAAGCTGGTTAGTTTAGCATCTCATATGTATTACTTATTTCTGTAAGAAAATGGGTAATTTGTCGATTTGATGTAACCTATGTAATTAATTTAAGGAATGTAATAACAATATTCAAGTTTTTAACAAGTTACTCACCTTAATTTGCCTTTCTTGTGTGGAACATGATATCCATGTTGGAACGTCGCTCACCTGCATTTTTGTTTTCATTTATTTATATTTTCATTTACGGACACTTTCCAATGGTTCTGAGTTTTTGGGGGGTTTTCCTGGTGTATCAGCTTCGATGTTCGTTGGCATGCGAAATTTCAGCTTTCTTCATCACCCAGAAGGTACTGAACTTTAATATCAGTCAGTCAGTGAGTGATTAGAATGATATATATGGTTACGGTCTTGGGGCTCTAGTCTACTACGAGGGGGAAATTCCGGGTTTCTCTCAAACTCACCTGGACCTGAGGCCACCAGGAGCGAATAACTTCACCCCACGGTGGGTTACGATGCAACTGTGAACACCAATCAACTGACCATGAGTCTCAGTGTCCGTCCATCTAACAACCGTTTAACTGGGGGTGGTGGGGGGGGCTGACTGGGGAACGCACCCTCAGCAAATGTGCTACTTACCTTATCTAATGATCTTGAATGCGGCCGAGCTGTATTGCCATACCCTGCAAAACGAACTGTCAGCAATCTCAACCTCTCAAGATATGTATGTGCAGACAGAATGGTGTGTGTGTTGATGTGTTGCGAGTGTATTTGGAAAGGGAAACTGAAAAAGGTGCAGAAAAAAGTGGAGAAAAGATGTGTGAGGGATAGCCTAAGTGTTAAATCCTACCAAATGTGTTTGGAGTGTATATTGGTTTCACTCCTATTAATGGGCTTGGCTCTGTCTGCCCCCTCGCAGCCTCGGCTCCTCGCTCATGATGACAGTTTGTGATGTAAAAACCAAAAGGGTGAAAGTGCCAAGAACCAGCAGTGCGACTTCCGCAGAGCGAGCGATATAGTGGTCCAATGAGAGGATAGAGTGAGTGTGTCCGACTCGGAAGAAAGAGAGGATGCCCAGCGCCCATCGAAAGAGAGCAGAGCAAACAATGCCGTGCCTTAAGGAACAGGGTGTCCAGGCACCCGTTGAAAGAGAGTAAACGCTCCGGGGTTCGCTCTTTTATAAGGCCGGCATGGAAGCTTCGAGAATGTTCGCGTCTTTGGGCGGGGCCTGCACGTGGATTGGTATTCCACCTCCCGAGCACCGCCCGTTCGAGTTTCTGCAGCGATTCCTCTCAGTCGGGGCTTCCGGCTGCCGAAAGAGTCGGACTTCACTTGCCACCGCTTAAGGCGAGCGAGCATTCAGCTGGTTCGGGGCGTGCAAGAACATTTATGGGGGAAACGAACGGAGCTGATGCCTCTCGGGTCAATGCTGACCAAACATCGCCTGGGTGCGTGATAGCCATCACAAAGGCTTACTATGGGGTTAAAGGTTCAGTGTTGCGGGATGATGGATCTCCTTTAGAGAGGGGGAGCTTGAGGTTATGTAACTACTTAATGACTTGATTTCCTGACGTGTATAGAAAGAGATTGTGTCAAACTACAGTCTGTATTAAATAAAAGTTTATGTACTTACATGTGGTGTGAGAAAAGAGAGAGAGAGAGAGAAAAATCAACGATAAAGGCAATGTGATGAAGGGATCGGCACGCCCATATTAAATGGCGGCCAACCCCTTGCCTACAACCTTCCATGTGCAAAAGAAAAATAGGGGGTGAATCCTAATACAGTGGAAAATCGATATAACGCTCACCGGTGGGGTCCAAAACGACTAGGGCGTTATAAATGATACAGCGCTATACTGATGCAGTGAAAAATATTTTATATTACATACAAACCAGAGCCAAGACACGTGGACATGTACGTCCACCATCTTGGATTGTTGGGGTTGATGACGAAGCGGTCAAGTTATTTTCTTTTCTTTTTTTTTAAACAAGAAATAAACACAGGAATTGAATGCATATAGAATATATTTTATTTTTTTATGTACAACCGAACATTACTTACAAAATAAAAAATACAAAATGTACATTATCACATAAATCGGTAAAATTTTTTTCGCTTCCTTAATCACAAAACGGTTACGGAATTTATATCTTGAAGAATGCGGAATTTATTTCTTGAAGAAATCGGTGATCTTGGTTGGTTTCATGGATGCTCTTGAGAGTCTTCGGGTGTCATCCAGAAGGATTTTAACCTGGTGTATCTTCAAACAAAGATTGGGGCATTCCTGCTCATCCAAGGACTCCAACCAACGAAGACCATAAAGGAAAGACTTCAGCTTTGGAGTGGAGAGGCTGGGGGACAGGGTCAACTGGTGCCTCTTCTTCTTCCGACTCCTCTAAGGGTTCCTCTTCCTCTCCAGTTGACAGCTGTTCTTCTCTGAGCAGTTCTTCACCCAGGTCTCTTTCTTCTTGATCAACCCAGGCCTGGAGAGCATCAAGAGCTGATGTGCCAGGGGTGAGGTTGAGGGCCGTGATGGCAGACCTGCCCACCTCCTCCTTGGAGAACCCATTGAAGTCTTCTTCATTATCAGACTTGGGAGGACCTAGGTCTTTCCTCCAGCAGTTAATGATGGTGTCCTTGGTGACCTTCTCCCAGGCTGGCCCTGCAAACTCCATCGTCTTCTTAACGTCCATGGCCTTGAGGAAGACGGTCATCTCTTTCTGCTCCCTGGCCCTAGCTTCGCATAATTGATCTTTGTAGAATAGCTTGAAACAGTTGATGACCCCCTGCTCCAAAGGCTGGATCTTGCTGGTGGTGTTCTTGGGCATAAAGGAAGCGAAGATCTTCCCATCCTTGGACTTTTAGATGTCTCCTGATGGATGAGATGGGGCGTTGTCAATGAGGAGGATAGCTTTCTCTTCTTGCCCAAGCTTTCTCAGGTGCTTCCGCAAAGCAGGGCAGAACCTCTGGAAGAACCAGTCCTTGAAACAGGCTCCTGTCATCCAAGCCTTCCTGGTGTTGGTGTAAATGCAGGGAAGGAGGGATCTGTTGACATGGTGTGGACACCTGGGGTTTCGTGACTTCCCTATGACCAACGGGGTCATCTTTAGAGACCCTGACCTGTTGGCACAGAGAAGGAGGCTGACTTTGTCCTTTGGCTTCTTGTGTCCAGTCTTTCTTGATGGGTTGTCATCCAGGTCCATAGTTCTGTCTGGAGGGGTCTTGTAGTACAGACCAGTTTCATCTGCATTGAAAACCTGGTCTTCTGTGAAGCTGTTGTCTTCGATAAGTTAATTGAAGACAGAGAGGTAGTTCTTGGCAGATTCAAGGTCTGCAGACTTGGCCTCTCCATGTTGTTGGTTCATGTGGACCCCATATCGATCCTGCCAGCGTTGCAGCCACCCCCTGGTTAAGCTGTAGTCAGCATCTTCACCTCTCTCTTCCTTGTGAAGATCTGTGTTGATCTTCTTGGCCTGATGAAGGAGGCTGGTGCCTGAGATGGGTATGTCAAGCTCTCTAGACTTGCAGAACCAATTGAATAGTTCCTGGTCTAACTCCTGATCCCTCCCAAGCTTGACCCTCTTCCTCTTCATCCCTTCATTGGAGTTGACAGTGATGATGAAGCTCTTGATGTTCTCTTCATCCTTCAACCATCCTCTTAGAGTTGAACCGGCGATGCCTGTATCCATGCTGATTGTCGCTCGAGTTTCACCATTCCGTATCTGTTTAATCATGTGTAGCTTCTCCTCTATGGAATAACACTTCCGCTTCGGCATGGCGGCGCTGAACTGAACAGAGCAAACAAAACTAACAAATTTGAAGATTTCTCGGGCTGGTAGGTGATGAAGATGTCGAAGAGCTGGTACAGGAGATGTAACGGGAGCTTACATTTAAGTTGTTGACGACTCTTCCGAAAGGATGTGGGCGGTAGAGCACGCGAACATTAGTTAATCTTGTGCAGTACTGTACTTACGTTGTGTACTGTGTTGTATGGTGTTAGAAGGGAACTTGAACGTGAGTTACAGGAGATACGGATGCTATGATAATTTGAATTGAATTGATTTTGTTCATCTCAGCTTCGCCATTTATACGGGAAAGGTGCGAGAAGATGACAGCTCGTGAGTATTTTCACACCACATGTCAACTCAACACAGGGCGATGAGAGCTTGAATTTTTTTCGCCACTTAGTGCTATTTTGGACTAACTTTGTCTCTATTTTATCACTTTTTTGCCTTTAAACATGAAATAGTAATATTTTTTGGGGTCCAAGGTGTACGAGCGTTATATCAGTCCAAGCGCTATAACGCTTAGCGTTATATCGATTTTTCACTGTATACTCATTTAAATGCAGTTTGGATCCCACTGACCCATCCAAAGGTAAGGGTCTATTATAAACATTTATTAAGGAAATACTGTAACTACGCTGAAGGACATACGAAGTGTGTTCAAAAAGTATCCAACCTTAATTTTTCGTGCGTAAACAAATGAAGCTAGGGAGGCGTGGTTTGGTGCACGTATGTAGGCGATCCTAATCCATATGCGTGAATATTTTCCCACCTGCAGAAGCTGTCAGTCGCCGACAGACCGCCGATGAGTGAGGAAGTGTAAGTGAGCGCCGTCGGATTTTCGTTTTTGACAAAATGACGGATCACTGTGGTCTCATCGCCAGTGATCACTGTGTTGAAGAAGTTGGGATCGCTGCTCACAGTCTCCAGCATGTCCTGTGCGATCTCCAAACGGAGTCGCTTCTGCTTGATCGTGAGCAGCTTTGGCACGAACTTCGCTGAGATTCTCCTTAAGCCCCAATCCTCAGTCACAATGGAAGGAACAATCCAATGCTGACGCCCGCCTCGTCTGCAAGTTCTCTGATCGTGATTCGACGATCCTGCATCAGCAGGGTCCTCACTTGGTCAATGACTATCTCATTTCAGGATGTTGAGGGCCTACCAGAACGTGCTTCACTTTCCCACTGATGTGCGACCATCTTTGAAGCGGTTGTGCCACTCTTTTATCTGTGTGGTGCCCATTGCTTCGTTCCCGAAGGCCTGTTGAATCTTGCGGATCGTTTCCACTTGGGAATCGCCAAGCTTTACACAAAATTTGATGCAGTAGCGTTGTTCAAGTTTTTCCGTCATTTTGTCAAAAACGAAAATCCGATCTGTCGGCGACTGACAGCTTCTGCAGGCGGGAAAATATTCACGCATACGAATTAGGATTGTTTACATGCGTGCACCAAACCACGCCTCCCTAGCTTCATTTGTTTACGCACGAAAAATTAAGGTTGGATACTTTTTGAACACACCTCGTGTATATATGTATATATGTATATATATATATATATATATATATATATATATATATATATATATATATATATATATATATATATGTAATGGAAAAACGAGAAATGAAAGAGTGAAGGTGAGAGTGATTCTTGATTTTGGCAGTTTCACCAAAAGGGTTGGTGAACCTTGAACGCCCTGCAGAATTATAGAGGGGACAGGGCACAGACAAAGCTGGAAGTGGGGGGGGGGGGGGAGGGAGGAAAGGCAGGAGAGGAGATGGTAGAAGACGGAACGACCACTGACCTGCCTGCATTGAGAGACTCAAAGACTCAGCTTCATCGTGGGAGATACCAATGATCCTAAAAGCCTTGGTTTCCACAGTGTGAAATAGAGATAGGTGTGAGGCAGGAGCACCACCCCAGAGGGGAGAACAGTACTCCATCAGACTGTTGATGAAAGCTTTGTAAATGATTAGAAGGTCAGGTGTGCCAAGGAAGGACTGCATGACGTGGGATGCTCATTCGGTGACTGTCTTTGGAGGCCACCTTGGAGATGTGGCTTTCCTAGGAAAGATTGTCACATAGTAAGCCCCAAAAGCTTGTTTGGAAGGGCTTCTTCTTGGGGATTGTTGACAAATTAGATTGGGGGGTGGGGGGGGGCTTTCCAGACGGTCTTTTAAGAGAGACATAGTGAGAGTGTGAGATTTGTCAGGATTGAAAGACATGTACCAAGTGTTTGACCAGCTTCTGATTTTATCCAGGTCTGCAGAGAGTGAAGAGGCGGCTGCCTAGGTATGGCATGGTATGTCAGAGGGATGACATGGTATGGCAGAAGGATGACATGGTACGGCAGAGGGTGGAGCCATTAGCAAAGAAATAGATAGGATTTTCCAGTGAATCTGAGAGATCATTGATGAAAACCAGAAAAAGCACAGGGCCTACAACACTGCCTTGAGGAACTCCAGCCTGGATAGAAAGAGGAGATGAGAGAGTCATTAAGAGTCACTCGTTGACTGCGACAGGAGAGGGAGTCTGCAAGCCATGAGTGGAGATTGCCTTGGATACCGTAAGAGGAGAACTTGGTGAGCAGTGCAAGATCCCAGACCATATTTAAATCTCATGATATGTCTACGGAAATGGCTCTGATCTTATATTTGATATTTAGAACCTTCATCTATTGTTGGGAAAGCAAAAGCAGCATGCCCAGGGTAGAGAGACCTGGGCTATATACAAATTGATGGTCGGAAATCAAGCCATTGGAGAAGAGGAAGGATTTGATGTCAGAAGCAGATGGATACCCTGACCTTACTGATGATTGGGAGCAGGCTGATTGGTCTGTAGTTGCAGTGATCATTTTTTGCACCTTTTTAAAGCAGAGTGGTAATGTTTGCTGATTTCCAAGAAGATGGCAGATGACCTTGAGCAAATGAGAGGGTGAATGGAACAAAGAGAGGGTGAGCAAGAGTAGCAGAGCAGGTTTTTAGGCTGATGCTGTCTGGACCGTTTTCAGAATCTGAGTTGAGATTTGACAGCAAGCTGTCTGCCTTGTCAGGAGAAAAGGATGCATAGTCAGGAGCAGCTGGGTGTGACTGGGAAAGGTGTGTATAGAAAGCGATGGGTTTTGGACAAGATTTAGAAGCAAACACAGAGTTTAGGGATTCAGCATTTTCTTGTGCAGTATCAGCTGTGCAGCCATTTGAGGTAATGGAGGGGTTGAAGGCTTAACATATACCAGAAACAAACTTAACCACACTCTACCAGGATTTGGATGAGGGAGACAGGTTTGAGAGTTCAGACTTGAGATGAGAAAGATGTTATATTCTGGCTCTCCTGAGGGTAGACGCATGCACTTGTTCTGAGCTTTGTGGAAGGAACTGAGATTACCTTCAGTCGGATTTGCCTTCCATGAGGTGAAGGCAAGTTTTTTTCCGGGCAACAACCTCGCCACAAGCTTCAGTGTACCATGGACAGGAGGATTGATAGGATAACAGAACACATGATGGGATGAATCTGCATGAGAGAGGAAATTTCTTTGAAAAAAATTCCCAGGATGAGTTGATGTCAGTGAGAGTCGAAATGGGAGACCAGTCTAGAAGTTTGGTTGCTTGAAGACCCTGCCAGTCGGCCTGAGTGAAATGCCAATCTCGTTGGCACTGAGGTGGTTCTCTAATAATGGTGAAAGAGATGTCGACTTTAACAAGCATATGGTGAGATGAACCGATTGGAGTGGAGGAAGAACAGCAGATATTTTTTGGGAAATTCTTCAAGATCAAATACAGACGAAATGGAGTACCATTGGCTGAGATCCAGGTCTGGAAGTTGACAGATTCAGTCAGTCTCAATGAGTTGCAGAAGGATTGGATTGGAGGGCAGGGTTAATTGTGCCAATTACGGAAGGGCAAAGGCAATGTACAAGATCCAGGGAAGTACAAGGGCGTTGCACTCCTCAGTCACATCATGAAGGTGCTGGAGAGGATTATAGACGAGATGATCAGGAAGCATGTGGAGATGGAGATCGGAGAAGAGCAGCAGGGGATTAGAAAGGGTAGGGGAATGATGGATGGGAGGTTCTATTTCCAGTGGCAAGTTCTGGACTGTTCTATTTGACCCATCAGCTTCGTATAGTTACCATCGTGCCCGCTATTCAATGTTCACCGACAAAGCTAATATAAATCGTGTTCAGAAAGCACACAAAGTTTGAAAAGACCCTTTCCATGTCCTTTTTCTCCAGACTGTGTAGGATAAGGTGTTCGGTGAGTTCTTGTTTATTAATGCGAACATGTATTTTTGCATGTCAAATCCTGATGTAATCAAAAATAGTTAAATAATTTCTCCATCCAGTACTATTTGATGTATCTGGCTGGAGTGGTCACCAAAACTCCTGTTAGCCTGATCATAATTTGCCTTGATGGGTATGTAAGTATGTTTTGTCCAATGTTGAGTGTTGTGTATCTTTTAATGTCACATCACAAATACTGTAAATGAAGTATTTATTGTTTATTCCTGTTTTAGGTCATGTTTATTAATTTCAATTGTGGTTTATCTTGGTGAAAGAAAATGGTATGAAAGAAACCAGAAAAATTTGAAAGTTGCTGAGCATTGATGTGAGTGATAACATAATTGATTGAAGATGTTGTTTAATAATCTTTGTAAAATATTTCCACAATTTTAATTGTTCTTGAAAATTGCTGATCATCCACACCTATTGTATTTCCAGTGGCAAGAGAGTAACAGAAATTTCCCAATTTGACAATTCCGTCAAAGTGATTGCTCAAGAGCAGTCTGATCATCACACTGCTTTGTCCAGTGACTTTGAAGATGCACCCTCAATGAATGATGCATTTACCAAAATGGACCTCAGCAAAGGGAAGCCATTTGTGCTTTTGCAGCACTGCCCATTCCTCGAAGGTTTGGTTTCTTCCATGAGCCTTCCCGAATGTACAGCCGATATGGATTCCGACGGTGGTAAAATTATTTCAGTTCATGCCGTTGGCTCGAAAGTGAGAAATGGAAAGGCAACACCCACTTGCAACAAGACGAACATCAAAGGTGTAGCAATGGATAACAAGCATCAAGAGAAGCTGCCTTCTGAATCTAGTAACTTATCAAAACTCGTAGAACAACAGCCCTTTGTAAGCCTGGAGTTGTGCTCAGTTACTTGCCCCACGGTAAAAGTGAGTGAACTTCCTACTACGATGCTTACTTCGGCCCGGACGTCATATACTGCGGTAGACTGCAGTAATGACCATTCTCACTTTGCACCTTCTTATGTTGAGGATTCTGGAGTTGGGTTCACAAAGCCCCTTCAAAAATCTTGTACACCCGACGTCGAATCATGCCAGGAAATGATGACTTTACAAAGTCCACAATGTATACAAGCCAGTGAGTGGACACCACCCTGTGATATAGGACAGTCGCTTGTACATTCGCAGATCCCCGGTGCCATTGTGAGTGGCAGTGCCAGCGTGCTGCCGGCACTGCTTCTGGGCAATACAGTTTCTAGTGCTGGCGTGTGGACTCCCCCAACAATACAATACGAGAATCGGTTCACAGAATTAGTACTTTCTCCAGCACCAATTCCATCCGCTACATCAAGCACATGCACATCACGCTCTCCTTCGCCCTTGACCTCGCCCTCTGCTTCCCCCAGGATTAGCAAAGTGTCACCCGACTCAGGTATTAAAACGTCCATTTCACATGCCAAGATAACCTCACCTGTCACCAGCGAAGAAATGGAGATGGATTTAATTGACGGCGTTGCCTTCTTCTCCTTTCAAAGCAAGGTTGGTTTTTCTTATTTTGACAACATTGTTTCATGGTGTGTTTTGTCTGCTGAATGGAAAATGCCACAATGTTAAGCTAAGAATAGCTTGTATTTTAAAAAATTCCACAATCTAAGCTCTGATCGTAAAATGTTTTTAAGAGGCTACTGGCACTATCTTGAATGCCATTCATATTATGATCGAGCGTTGATGTATGAATACAAATGCAGTGTATTTTTTTATTGGTAATTGGTATTAATGAGATGTTTTGATCTTTTTATTTTATCTATTTTGCACCCCAACCGTTCCCCATAGTCATTTTTCATTTGATCGGCATGCAATACATGTGATGGCAAAATTAATTAATTTAGCAATCATGCCCATATTGCTTTCCAGTCTATTTGTTTACTTGGGCTTTTCAGCATATACAAGCTTTTGTTTTTTGAGGCTTGGGACTCTGCAAAAATATGTATTTATTTAAAATTCTTTGCTGCAGTGACATAACATTGTGGCTGACATGTGCAGCTTAGAAGGTGTATTGAGAGACTTGTGTACTGTCATGAAATATTTCACTTTTGATTTGACTTGGAGCATTGATATATATATATATATATATATATATATATATATATATATATATATATATATATATATATATATATATATATATATACATATATATGTGTATATGTATGTATATATGTATATATATATATATATATATATATATACATATATATATATATATATGTATATAATATATATATGTATATATATATATATATGTATATATACATATACATATATGTATATGTATATATATATATATATATATATATATATATATATATATATATATATATATATTTTTTCAATATACAAATTCTCGATTCATGGAAGAGCTGGAACATAGAATGGACCAGGATATAATAGAATGAGAGCAATGTGGAAAGTGATGGTGGGGTAACGAGATATCTGATAGAGCTTGTAACAACAACTACTAGATATCTGATATATCAATTAGATATCTGATATAAACCTGGGAAGGCTTACCCATGGCGATCGCCCACAACTTACCCTTGGCCCGTAAACCAATGATGACCATATATTTTTCAGACCACCAATATGACCTTGACCATTACCATTTAGTGACAGAGTGTGAATTAATAAAATGTGTCCCCACCTACAATATATCCATAAAATTCAACATCATGAAAATAGGAGGAGAATTATTCAAGTTGTGATCAGAAAGGTGTTTTTTGTTCATTTTGTCGTAATCCAAAAAAAAGTACATCAGGCACATGAATCGACTCGAAGGGCACTCGGTAGAGCGTATACCTTCGCCACATAATGCCTGATACACGAGAACATATCGGGCCCAATACATTTTTGAAATATCATGCTATACATTATTATATCGTTTTTGGCGCTATCTCTCAATGGTGAAGAATCACTTTAAAAATTTAATAATTCTCGTATCCAGATCCGGATTTAGATCTTCACCACAACTGAATTGATTAGTCGTTGTGACACACCCAACCTGTCCACTAAGTTCCATTCAAATCCATCCACAACTTTTTGAGATATCGTGCTATATATCATTTTTAGCCCTATCTCTCAATGGTGAAGAATCACTTAAATACTTCTAGTAGGCTGATTCGGATCTTAACCAAAATCAAATCAATTCTTCCTTGTCACACACCGAACCTGTCCACAAAGTTTCATCTGGATCCGTCCACAACTTTTTGAGATATCCTGTACACAGAGAAACAGACAGACAGAAAGGGGTGAAAACATAACCTCCTTCACCATCAGTGGCAGAGGTAAATATCAGGTGCCGAACATCGGTGCACGTACGCTATTATGTTGCAAGAACATCTTGGAAGGCCAAGCAGTCTTTGAGATTCCGCATTAGCAAAATTGAGCGTTGACAATAACTCGTTATTTTTTCAGACTGTCATTTGACCTTGACCTTTAACTTGGTGGGATATAATGTAAATTCAGTGTAAATGCGCCTTGCGCTAGGCTATCTAGAAAGGGCAATTTTGTTCTGATCAGACAAACCGTAGTTGAGTTATGGTGAAAAATGTTAAAATGTTTACAGTTATGACCTTAAATTATGTCAAAGTGAAAAAGTTATGCCAACGCTGTTTACTTTTTATTGCCATTATTGATGCAAAATTTCATTCTGAAAGGCCCAGCCGGGTCCGAGATTCAGCTCAGACATTGACAGAAAAAAAAAGAAGTGAGAAACACCTAAATGGTGGTTTAGTACTCCGAGGGGTGGTAAGACCTTGTCCTATAACCTGCAGGGGTGTGATGTAAATTAAGTTTAAATGTATCTTGCTCTCAGCTATTTAGGGATGGCAATTTCGTTCTGATTAGACAAACTTTCGTCAAGTTATGGTGAAAAATGTTAAAATGACTAATTTGGTCATGCCAAAATTAGGTCAAGGTCAAAATAGGACAACACCGCATACTTTCTATTCACATTATTGATGCAAAATTTCATTCCGAAAGTCCCAGCCAGCTTCTAGATAGATACAGCTCGGAAATTGATAGTTTGGAAATTTGGAGTGTTGAGGAAGAAGAAAAAGAAAAATAATATTTGAAATGGTGGTTTAGTACCCCTTGGGGTCGAAGAAACTGGTACCATTTAAATATTGATGCCAATTGTAGAAACACCCGCCGACAGCAATAAGCCTTCCCTGATGCTTTTGGGGAAGGCTTAATGAAGGTGGGGACAGAATGGGCATAGGCAAGCATTATCTTAAAGGAGGGGGAGGAGAACACAGGAAGTGAACAAGCTGGATTCAAAGTCAATGACTGCAAGAAGAGGAGGGGAAAAGCTGAGGATGAAACAGAAATAGAATGAAAAAGGGTATTTGGGGGTGGGAAGCTGTGTGCTTGGGGTGGGTTAATGAGGGTGGAAAAGATAATGGGTGTGGATGCAAGATGACATGAGGTGATGAACAGCCATCTTGACCCACTGGAGGGAAGTATGAGATTAAACAGACTGAGGTAGTTCATTTCACAGGTGAGAGAAAAGAGGAACAATGAGTGGAGGTAAGAAGTCGGTCTAGATTTTGTGAGTTTCAGAAGTGGGTTACTTGAAGACTGCATGTTCCTTGCAGGATCCTGGGTCAAGACGGCACAAGGAAAGGGCAGAAAGTGCAAGATCAGAAAGGGGGTGACAGAATACATAGGGCGCTGACTCGCCTTCATCGTGGGATTTTGTGTGTTCGAGTCTTGTAAAGTGGGATCGATCCATTTTGTGGTTTGTGTGAGGTTCCAGAAATAGGAGTTACAAAATTCTAGATATATGATGGCTCCTCTTGTGTTCAGGATGGCAAAAATGCAATGTGGTGGTGGTGGTGATTCATATGTAGCCTGTGGCTGCTGATTGCATCATTTTCTGGAAGCGCAGCTGTGCCGTTGATGCACAACCCGTTACCAGTAAGCTGTTACTCATTTTGCCAACCTCGGAAGGATGACAGGCTATGTCAACCTACCTAGTGTTATTTCAATAGCACGACAAGGGCTCAAACTCAGAACCTAATCTCGAAAGCCAGTCATGTTAACCGTTAAGCCAACACCACCAGGCTTTCAATGTCGTGTTAACATACTGTCACGTTACAACATGATGTTTAATGAAATGTTGTGCTTTATTAACTTGGGTATGCGGGGTTCTCATTAAGTATTTGAGTATAAAGTCAATTATAATAGCTGGGAGACTAACTTTCATTGACGATTACAGTCTACAGTGGAATGAAAAAGCATTTACCCCCTCCAAAGTGTTCACATTTTGATGGCAACCAAACTTATTTCATGATGCTTTAAAGTCTATGTATAACTTAATATATAGTCTTCACAAACTATTCCAAAGTGAAAAACTGTAAAACAATGCAGATAAAATGTGAATAAATTAGATTAATAGAGAAAAATCAGATGATTCTCAGTTGCATAAGTATCCAAACCCTTTGCATAATTAACCCAAAACCACTTCAGGAGAAAATTATTTGTTTGAAAGATTACAAAATAAGTGTAATAGGTTTCACCTGTATGAGATCAGTGGTTTAACTGAACCAGAGTGGTATCAAAGCCACCTAATGCTCGCCTGATTATACATTTATCGTTTTTCGTTTTTAAAAGACTAGTCTAATTATATTTTTTATAAAGCATTGCAGTGAAGTCTGATCCAAATAATCTTAAAGCAATATATGTATTTGTATATTGTAATCAGTTAAAAAATAGTGTGGTAGATAAAAACATAAGAAAGGAAATAACTTGCACCAAAAACTTTAACATTTTCACGCTCACGCCGGGGGTATCGCTATAGCTCTCTGTTCTTTGAACAGGCGAGCTAAAAAAATAAGCTCCTCACTTATCTGAGGAGGTTTAAGATGTAACTCATTTGGTCAATCAACAAGGCAAACATGAAGACCAAGGAGCTTTCCAAAGAAGTCAGACATAAAGTGGTGAAGGAGCACCGTTCAGGAGAGGATTATAAGAATATTTCAGTCATTCATTATCCCTTTGAGTCCGGTGAAATCCATCATGAAGAAGTGGAAGATGTATCATACCACCAAGACTCCAGATCAGGTCGCCCATCCAAACTCAGCATCCGGGCAAGCAGGAAACTGGTTCGGAATGTCACTGTAAATCGAGAATGACTGAAATATCTACAGGGCTCTTTGTCTGAGATGGGGGTCAGTGCTCATCAATCGACAATATCCTATTCCCTTCCCTTCCATGGACAGGTGGCAAGAACGAAGCCATTACTGAAAAGAGATGCATCTAAAAACTCATATGGAGTTTGAAAAAAAAAAGCATCTTGATGACACTGCAGGCATCTGGAGAAAGGTTTTGTGATCAGACGAGACAAAAATTGAACTTTTTGGTCTAAATTCAAAGCATTAAGGCCCAGTCACACTTTGACGTTTTAGCCAGCTTATGCCGATTTTTGGAAAATTTGTCTAAAACGCTGGTACACGTTGAATACGTTATGGGTAAGTTTTGATAACATTGAGAGCACGCTGAAAACCACTGCCATACGTCGTTGTACGCTGGCTTTAAATGTTTTACTTTTCGGTTGTCCTCAAATTTTCCATGCTTGAAATTTTAAGACTTATGCCAGCGTATGACTCACACGTTCCGCATAACGCTGGCCATAAGTTGTAGGCACGTCACGCGATCGTTGATACATGTCGACACATGTTACTTGTAAGTTACTCATAAGTCGAAACATGTCGAGGTAATGTTTAGCGTACCAGAAACATATTTCTAACCTATGAGTAACGTGTTGTAGGCACGATACGCGATCGGTGACACACATCGACACACGTTACTTGTAAGGTGCTCATAAGTCGAAACACATCAAGGTAATGGTTAGCGTCAGTGTTCCAGACTTCCTGGTTTTATTTATTTATTTTTTTTCTTCCTTCCTTCGGTATGATGGTGATTTTGACACTTCGATTTCTAGTGCGGTTATAATATAATATAATTAATAGGCTGCCGCTCAACAATTTAAATCATAACCGCACTGGACACTGAACACCGTCATACCGAAGAAAAAAAAAAAACGGGAGTCTGGAACACTGACGCTAACCAT
The DNA here is from genome assembly GCF_056783735.1 of Eptatretus burgeri. Classification (NCBI taxonomy): domain Eukaryota; kingdom Metazoa; phylum Chordata; class Myxini; order Myxiniformes; family Myxinidae; genus Eptatretus; species Eptatretus burgeri. The sequence continues at coordinate 101,044,886 of NC_140964.1, read as the reverse complement.
TACCTTGACGTGTTTCGACTTATGAGTACCTTTCAAGTAACGTGTGTCGTGTGTCAACGATCGCATATCGTGCGTACAACTTATTCCCATCGCATGCGGAGCGTGTGTCATACGGCAAGTGCGTCGTACAATTTTCAACATGTTTAAAATTACAAGACGTACTCCATTTAATACGACGTATGATAGCGTACTTTAGCGTTCTAGTCACGCATACCAAACTTACCCATACCGTATTCGACGTGCGCCAGCGTTTTAGACGCATTTTTCAGAGGTCGGCATACGCTGGCAAGATCGCCAAGGTGTGACTGCGATGTTGACACTTCCATTTCTGCGGCGGTTATGATTTGAATCGTTGTGCGGCAGCCTTTTCATAACCTACGCCACGTCATCGTCGGCGATACGTGCAGCGCGCTATGCCTAAGTTAGACTATCGTTGGGTATAGGTTGTGAAGGCCGACAACAGGTTCAGCATTCGTTGGTATAAGTTATCTATAACACAACGAAACGTTCTGTGTCCGTTTCTAATACATTATGCAAAAGACCAAGTCGTTATGAATACGTCCGAATCTTTAAAAAAAAACATCAAAAGTTCAACGTAAGCCAGCGGTTCACATACATTTTAATACGTTGCCATTGCTGGCTAAAACGTCAAGGTGTGACTGGGCCTTTACGTCTGGCACAAGCCTAACACTGCACATCACCCAGTTAAAACCATTCCTACTGTCAAGCACGGTGGTGGCAGCATCACGTTGTGGGGCTGCTTTTCATTAGCATGGACTGGCAAGCTTGTCAGGATAGAAGGGACAATGGACAGTGCAAAGTACAGGGGAATTCTTGACGAAAATCTGCATCAGTCAGTCATGAATCTGAAACTGGGTAGGAGAGTCTTATACACAATCACCCATCAATACTCAAACTACCTAAAAGTCTTATCAACATTCCCAGACCTCTCAATCTCCATAACTTCCAGGTACCTATCTAATTCTAATTTAAACTTATCTACTTTTTCTACTGCCACTACCTTTCCAGGGA
>NC_140964.1:101033854-101036354 GCF_056783735.1 Eptatretus burgeri | reverse complement strand
CTCCCTTAGGGATAGGACATTCCAGGCACCCACCCGAAGGGACCGCCTCAGGTTAACCCAAGGAGACCGCCGTCTGGTGGACGACACCTCAGCACCACTCCGACACACTCTCCCGCAATCTGAACCAGGGATGTTACCCCGTGGTTTCCCTCCTATCAAAGATTGGGGGTCCCGAAGGCTTTGCCCCAATCCCGTCATCCGGTGAGCTGCCCTGCGAAGGGAAGCTGCACAGGAGGTACTCCCACGGAGTGGGTTTTCAGATTTTTTTGCGTTTTTGCGTTTTGCGGAATGAAGGGTTTTACGGTTGCCGGAGTGCAAATCCTGCCACCAACCTCCTAATAAGAAGTGACCCAACTGCAGGAGGACGTCCGCAGACACAGTTGGGCACTAGATATGGATGGCCGTTGGCTCACAAGGAGCTCCTCCGCCCTTTGACAGGTTTTGTTTTTAATCCTGCTGGGTGTCCATATCCAAACACCCTCCTCACCAGAAAACCTGGTGGGGGAGACGGTTTAGTCGCCGACAACCCGACCATGGAACAGGTTAGTACAGGTTTACATGGTACCTGTAGCAGGTCACAGATCGAACCTGACCTGACAAGGATGTATATATACGTATATATATATATATATATATATATATATATATATGTACATATATATGTATATATATATATATATATATATATGTATATATATATGTATATATATATATATGTATATATGTGTATATTACGTCAAGAGGGTATTGGAGGTGAGGAGAGTGTCTGATCGAGTGATGATGAATGTCATCAGTGCATATGCACCGCATATGGGGTGTGAGATGGAATATAAAGAAGATTTCTGGAGTGAGTTAGATGAAGTGGTGGAGAGTGTATCCAAGGATGAAAGAGTGGTGATTGGAGCAGATTTCAATGGGCATGTTGGGGAAGGGAATAAAGAGGATGACGAGGTGATGGGTAGGTTCAGTCTCAACAAGAGAAATGTGGAAGGGCAAATGGTGGTAGAGTTTGCAAAAAGAATGGAAATGTTAGTGGTAAATACGTATTTCAAGAAGAAGGAGAAACACAGGGTGACATACAAGAGTGGAGGAAAGTGCACACAGGTGGATTAAATCTTCAGCAGGAGATGCAACCTGAAAAAGATTAGAGACTGTAAGGTGGTGGCAGGGGAGAGTGCAGCTCGACAGCATCGATTGGTGGTCTGTAGGATGATTTTGGAGGTGAGGTTGAGGAAGAGAGTGAGGGCTGAACCAAGGACCAGATGGTGGAAGCTGAAGGAGGAAGACTGTTGCATGGAATTTAGGGAGGATGTGAGACAGGTGTTGGATAGTGGTAAAGATGGGTGGGATGATTGGGCAACTACAGCAGAAGTGGTGAGGGAGATAGCTAGGAAGGTACTTGGTGTGACATCTGGATAGAGGAAGGAAGATAAGCAGACTTGGTGGTGGAACGAGGAAGTACAGGAAAGTATAAGGAAGAAGGGGTTGGCGAAAAAGAAGTGGGATAGTCAGAGAGATGAAGAAAGTTGGCAAGAGTACAAGGAATGGTGGCGAAAGGCAAAGAGAGAGGTGGCAAAGGCTAAGAAAAAGGCATATGACGAGCTGTATGAGAAGTTGGATACAAAAGAAGGGGAAAAGGATTTATACCGATTGGCAAGACAGAGGGACCGAGCTGGGAAGGATGTGCTGCAGGTTAGGGTGATAAAGGACGTAAATGGGAATGTGCTGACGAGCGAGGAGAGTGTGTTGAGAAGGTGGATGGAGTACTTTGAGGAGCTGATGAATGAAGAAAATGAGAGAGAGAGAAGGTTGGAAGAGGTGGAGATAGTGAATCAGGAAGAGGGGTGGATCAGTAAGGATGAAGTGAGGACTGCTATGAAGAGGCTGAAAAGTGGAAAGGCGGTTGGCCCAGATGACATAACAGTGGAGGCATGGAAGTGCTTCGGAGAGATGGCAGTGGGGTTGTTAACCAGATTGTTTAATAAAATCTTGGAAGGTGAGAGGATGCCGGAGGAGTGGAGATTAAGTGTGCTGGTTCCGGTTTTCAAGAACAAGGGTGATGTGCAGAGCTGTGGAAATTACAGAGGGATAAAGTTGTTAAGCCACACCATGAAGTTGTGGGAAACAGTAGTGAAAGCTTGGTTGAGAAGAGAGGTGACGATTTGTGAGCAGCAATATAATATGGGTTTATGCCAGGAAAGAGCACCACTGATGCGATGTTTGCTTTGAGAATGTTGATGGAGAAGTATAAGGCAGGCCAGAAGGAGTTACATTGTGTGTTTGTGGATTTAGAGAAAGCTTATGATCGGGTGCCAAGAGAGGAGTTGTGGAATTGTATGAGGAAGTCGGGAGTGGTGGAGAAGTATGTGAGGATCGTGCAGGATATGTATGAGGACAGTGTGACAGCGGTGAGTTGTGCGGTAGGAATGATGGACCGGTTTAAGGTAAAAGTGGGATTGCACCAAGGATCGACTCTGAGCCCTTTCCTGTTTGCAATGGT
>NC_140964.1:100991354-101028854 GCF_056783735.1 Eptatretus burgeri | reverse complement strand
AGGGGTGGATGTATACAAGAATGACAGGAGGAATAACACAAAAGCAAGTAACAATGGCCAAGAGAGGACCAGAATAGGAAGGAATCAGCATGTGTGGAAGTGATTGTGAATGTGCATTTGGTGAGTACATGAGGTAATGGTGGGCAGCACATTTGAAATACTGGTGAGGAGGATGAGACAATGGACAAAGAAAGACTATTCCACCATCTGGAGAATATAGTACTGCAGCATAGCAAACCAATTGTTCAAATTTGCATAAAAGCACCAAAATTGGTACACATGTAGAATAATGTATTCCGAACAATTCCAGATATCGAGCCACCCAAGATTTTGCCTTGGTCAGCTTAGGCTGATGGGAAAGTCAGCTCTCAAGCACCAAATTTATGCCATTAATTTTGTGGGCTCGTACAGAGTCGATCGTTGTGTGTTTATTGAAAGAATGGGTCTCAATTTTGCATGATTTTGATAACCTTTGTGTACTTCCTCATTTATGTGTGTTAGGCCACAAGCGCTTGCCGAGCATAGTAATTTTCCACTGACATTTGAAGTGCCTATTTAGTGAATCAAACATTCCTTTCCACGTTTTGGATCGTTGCTCGCGTCCTGTCGGACTTGACAATTGACTGTCAATGGTGCTCTTTAGCTACTGTACATTCGGCCTGGTGTTGGCTTAACTGTTAAGGTGGTTTAAGATCCTAAGGTCTTCAGTTCAAGCTCCTGTCGGGCCATTTAACTAACACCAGGTAGGGTTATCTAAGCCTGCCATCCTTCTGAGGTCAGCAGAATATGTACCAGTGTGCTGGTAACAGGGGCATTGTATATGCCCGAGCATAGTAGACGATTCCCCCTGAGAGACTGAAACCTGGTGGACAGTAGCACAGCACATCAGTGGCACAACTGTTCCCCAGAAAATGATGCAGCCAAGCATCCACAGGCTGCACGCAAATAATTAAATAAATTTAGTAACGCTGCCCCCCCCCAACCCCCCACTCCTGGGAAGGGATCCACTGACACTTTTCTGGTTCACTGGCCATCATCAGCACAGAGTAGATTTCTCCTGAGAGTTGAGCTAGCAAGCCGTTCAGTTGGAGATTATATCCAAATAGCACTTTCATTATGATCTGAACCAAAGATTGCTGAGCAAGAGGAGGAAAAGGTTGGTGGAAAAGTTGCACAAGGTCAATTCTAGTGTGGTAGCCAAGAAGGTAAATGTTGGTTGGATTTGGTTAAGTCGGAAGTGTCATTAAAAAGGCAAAGGCAGGAGTTCAATGACATGTTGTGAAGCCAACTGGTATAGTGGCAGCTTAAGAAATTATAGATTAGGAAAAGATAACTGGGATGGGAGGACAGAAGAGAACAAAGTTGACTGAGAGGGTTTCATATTGTCGTGTCCAGAGTGTTAGCCCCTAACTGGATGGATGGCCAAACAGTTCTCCCTTGGAGGCTAACAGCTGAAATTTTCGGAGATTAATGGCGCGCGTGGGAAGGAAATGCTCGGCGCTTCACCAGGGTGGTAGCACAGCACAGGGGTTTTACTCTGGAACCCACAAGAGATACACGGACACAAGCAAATTAAATAATGATTTATTCAACAGAAAATCAACAATTCTCATGAAAATGAATCAAGACGTGAGGTAACCTAAATCTAACTCTAATTTTGAGCTGCCCCTGCTCTCAGACACACACAGACAGACAGACAAGTGGTCATATAAAATAAAGAAATTCCTTTTCATTCCTTCACTTAGCTGAGTCCAGGTGATCTTTTTGCTGAGGAAGTGTGCTCGGACTGCGTCGTCACCGTGCGGGTAACCGTGCCCCAAAAATGGCACCGAGCCACTCTCTCGCTGCGGGAAACGTACGTCAGGTAATTTGTGAGATGATATTCGACATCAAGGTTCATGAACCGTGGTGGAGTTTACTCTCAAGAGTGAATATGCTGACCGTTCCTCTCTTGCACCCGGTCTGTTCACAATGATGGCCCACACGACGAGAAGATTTCTGAGACCCCGTGATCAGGCCACGAGGCACACTTCTTCCCTTCTCAGAAACGCACACCTTTCACGGCTCAGTCGAACAGCCATTGGTCAGTGTCTTGCTCAGCACGCAGCCAATTTTCCTCAGTACGAATATGAGAATCACACAGCTATATCTTTGTGCCGAGAGGAGAGTGAAGCGAGATCCTCTGTCCCAGTCACGTTCCTCTCACGACTACAACTGCAACATCACTCTTCTTCATGCGTCGAAGGAAAGCCAGCTGTAATGCCCTGCTCTTTCAACTGCCGATCCTGCTTCTCTCGCTTCTGTCTCGCTTCGAGCCTTCGTCTTCGACCGTGTCTGTCTCCTGCAACGACCTGCCTCCCCATTCTCTTGCCGAAACATGCTCTGGTTTCTCTGATCGCCTTCCTCATACCAAACTCCACTCGTGCATGAGCTCCTCTGACTCACTTGTCCTCTGACAAACGTCGCATCTCTCGTGCTCCTCCTCCTCCTACTCATGTCACGCCCATCAATCATCAGCCTCGGGGGCGTGACTTTGCTCGGCCTCACCCTTGGAGGTGGGGCTTCTTGCCTGCTTGGTCATGTAACTCCGTTGTAATTGTGGTTGTGGTTTTAAAAATGTGACTCTTTCATGGCTGGCTTGTAGATACAAAAACGTAGGATAGATCCCGGGGTTATTATATACTGGGCGAAATTATCCTTAATCCCTAGTGAATTAAAACACCCCCCCCCCACCCACCCACACACACACCCGTGTGGTGACACGTAGCACTTAAGCTCACAGTTTCCCTACTTGGTTTATATCGAGACGTCTCTCACACGTCTTCGGACCAAGCAACTCTATACGATCCTATCTTTCCTCTGAAATTCCTCCATCTAACCCACAAACATAACAATATTCAGTCATCATAGTTTTACACATCGGAGCCCAAAACCAATATCTACTGTTTTGTCCCATCTTACAACACCTTGTGTCTGATTATATAGTGTCCATGAAGTCCTTTTAACTATTGTACTATTTTGAACTTTTATAACATTTGATGTACACATGATATAAACAAACTGTAAATGCATATTAAAGCATAATTCCTCAAGTTTTGTTGATGAAGATGTTGTTATTAATGTTGTTGTTATTGTGGTGTGTTGAATAAATCTACAATTCCCCTGTTCTTGACAAGTTGACATTTTCTGATAAGTCAACGTCTACGTCAGTGGTAAAGTCAACCACCACAATTACCAAATTTGGTTCCCGAACTACGACGATTAAATCTTTCACATGTCACTTTTTACCAGCAAGACACAGCTCCCTGCCATTATGCTTCGGATGTTTGATGGTTCTGGAATAATGTTTTGCCAGACAAGTGGATCGGGAGACGTGGGCAATTGCTTAGCCACCTCGTTCGCTTGACCCGTTCCCAATGGACTACATTTTATGGGGCTATGTAAACCTGTTGTTTACTCATTGAAACCATATTCTTTGGATAAACTCAAGGCTACGATCACAAATGCAATTCATGAAATTACTCAGCAGCAACTGAAGAATGTTTGTTTTCAACGAGTTTGAAGATTGGATTGAATGATTTATTAAGAAATATTGCAGTTATGTTGAAGCCTAAAAATTTGAACTGTATTGAGTAAAACCTTGATTAATTATGCTTGATTCATCATTTATAGTATGTTTTTTATTATGTGTGCATCAAAAGTTATAAAAGTTCAAAGTTGCACAATAACTTTCTCCACACCCTGTATAATATAAGTACCCATTTCACTTCTTGCCAACACTTTTTCCAAGTTCCTACCTTTTTTTTTCTTTCTTATGGAATCTCTTTTCTCTGTTTGTCTTCAAGCTCCCCTATTTATTACTTTTTTTATCCCAAAAACTTTCCCTCATCCTTTTCCTTCTTTGTGATTACAATTTTTTTCTTCTTCCTCCACTTCTGCCACCTCACTGCATTCCTTATATCCTTACTTAGGTCTTCCACAAGCCTCAATATCCACTTCAAAAAAAGTATAAGAATGCAACAAAGTTTGTAGAAGCAGAATAAGGAAAGGCTTAATGGTGAAAGGTAACATTCAGAATAGCACAGTTATTAAAAGATGGAGTGAGCAGTTAACATGTAGAAAGTATGGGATTCTTTACCATCATTCTTTACCATCATGCATTTATTTGTGAGCGTTTATTTTCATCTGTATTTATTTATATTTATGTTGACATTTTGAAATAATCTACTTTCAGGAAGCGTTGGTTAATCATAAAGATTTTACCAAGCCTGATCATGAATCGAGCACTCCATCCACCAACCGTCAACTTAACACCAGTCGACGTAAGATCTTGCCTGGTAACTGTCTGTAGGCCAATGTACATCTGCATTTTGTTTGTATATTACTCTTCACTCAGTTCGCTTTTGGAATTCTTTTCATCGAAAGTTGTATTTTGTGAACTTTTTCTTTGTCGCAACATTTTCGAAAAACATAACCGCTGTATTTGGATCCATTAAATAAATAACTATAACTGATTATTTTAAATTGAGCAGTTACTTCTTGTTTTTCTTGCTCTTCTGAGGTTATGAGTGAAAACGGCCGGCAAATCAGTGTTGTGTTCACAGTGCCGCACGATCTCTCTCGTGGTCGCTTGAAGCAGTTGCGGGAGAAATTGAAGGAAGCTTTGAGCACAATACAGAAGTCCAAAGCATTGCGTAATGAATCAACTGGTATGTCTTTACTCTGCTGTATTTCCATTACTTTATCACTACCTCTGCTACCGACAGTGGACGAAGGTTGTTTTCACCCCTGCTTGTCTCTGTCTGTCCGTGACCAGGATATCTCAAAAAATTATGGACAGATTTGGACGAAACTTGTTGGACAGGTTGGGTGTGTGACAAGGAAGGATTTATTCAATTTTGTTGAAGATCTGGATCCAGATCTGAGAGTTTTTAAGTGATTCTTCACCATTGAAAGATGGGGCCAAAAACCATGTATAGCACGATATCTCAGTTATTGACGGATGCGGATGAAACCTGGTGGACAGGTTGGGTAGGTGACGAGGACAAATTGATTTAATTTTGGTGAAGATCCAAATCCAGATCTGCCCCATCAGTGGGATGCAAAATGTAAACTGTTCAGCTTGGGAGAGGTATGCCCTCTACTGAGTGCTGCTCTCATTGTAAATGCAAGGTTTTTTTTTGTTTTTTTTTGTAAATGCATTGCAACCAAGCATATCGATGTCATCAAAATTACTTGAAAATAAGAGGAATCCAAAAGGACAGGTTATTTATTTATTTATTTATTTCACTTGCAGATAGCACCATTATATTTTCTTCTCTTTTTTATCAGAGCTCCTGCTCTCCCTCGAGCACAGTGCGAGTATTTTATTTGGAAATCCTTTGTATAACTCCGATTGTTTTCATTTTCTCCAAAAAGGGAGGACAACCCTCGACCGCCCCTCTCCCCACCAAACCTTCAATAAAAGTCTGTCCTTTTCTGGCTGTCATTCATCCACTTAAATAAACACAGTAGCTGTATTTTGTTCGTTGATGCAACTGACAACCAAGCATGGATTGCACAAATGTTTTGTTATCCCAGTCTTGGCACATGAGACAGACACAAGTTTCTCCTGTTCAAAACCAATCAACACCGAATGTCTGAGTAATCATACATCCGATGAATACTTTGCATCCACTGCAACAACTGCAACAGGAACATGCCAATCAAAAGGTGTACACTGTATAGCATAACCTCCTACCTCTGCGCTGATTTTTTTTTGTCTTGTCTACATTGTCAAGGCTCGTATATGAGCTAACACACAGAACGTATAGCAAGGGGAGCAGGAGATGAGAGGGGTTGGAGAGGGAAGCACAAAACAGTGGGAAGCAGAGACATGAGGAGATCTGTGGAAGGGAGAGGGATGGGGGCAGGGTACACAGGATAAACAAGATGGACACCACACAGACTTTCAGGAACGAAAGCAGGGAATTTGAACTAGGTGGATTTGGGGTGGATTAACTGGGGTAGAAAAGATCGTGGTTTTGGATGGGGGAAGATATGAGGTGGTGGTGAACAGCTGTTTTGAAGACCTTGAGGGAAGAGTGGGATTAAAGAGAGTGTGGGCATTTGTTCCAAAGGTGTGAAAAAAGAGGAATGAAAGAATGAAGGTGAGTGATTCTTGATTTTGGTAGTTTTATCAGAAGGGGGTTGCTGGCGGACCTTGAGCGCCCTGCAGAAATATGGAGGGGAGGGGGTGGGGACTGATCGGAGACAGAGCTGGGGGGGGGGGTGAGGCTGGAGAGGAGACGGTAGAAGACAGAAAGACCACCGACCTACCTGCGGTGAGAGAGTGAGAGACCCAAAGACTCAGCTTTGTCGCAGGAGATACCAATGATCCTAAAAATTACGATTACAACTGTTCTTGCATTTTGTACGGTCAGAAAAGAACTGATGTGAAGAGTCCCCTTTCGGATCAATCAGCTTTTCCTCCAAATTGGCGCAGACCTCGCTGCTAACGAAGAACCACTTTGATTCACACAGTCACATCAGACGTAAAAAGATAATTTGTGCCCCATACTGCATGGCGATACACTCAAGGTATCGATGGCTGGAAATGTCACACACTCACCACTATAATATTCCCTCTGGTGGAGTAGGCAAGCAAAATGAATGGTAGGAATTTTTGTGATTCCTTTATCTCGATGGGATTAACTATCGTAAATTGATGTGGTTCTATGAGGTGTGGTGTGATCACGAGAGATCAGATGATCTCCTCAAGGCATCTGTGTTTTCTTTTCCATCAGTCTAATTTATACACCTATTGTTGTTTGTTAGGATGTTTTGTTTTATTTCAATATTAAGGGAGCTGAGTAATTGACACATACTCATCTATCATTAATACTATCACTGTCATTGTGCTTATGACATCAAATTAGTGTGTTTTTAGAATGGCATTTTGCTGTTCTGTTCTTACCGAAACTGAACAACAATGTGTATTTGTCACAATCACACAAACACAAACAATCACTTGTTCATGTGACTATTCCAAGTCACATGGGAACCCCGAGTGTCAGTCACATAATGCACGCATCTTGATGACTTCATTTCATTTTTTTGGAAGTACATGAATTACAATTTGCTCACTTCTCGTTGCATATTTCTGTCTCTATTTTCTAGGTTTGAGCTCTCAGTTTATCTCTCGCACTGGAAAGACCAACGACGTGACAAAGATCAAAGGCTGGCAGCAGAAATTTCGACAACAGCCTGATCTGCCCCAAATTGCATCTTGTGGTGCTGCTACTTCTGTTGCGAGCAGAGCTTCTGAAGAAAAACCCTCTGAGATTAAAGGCAAGTGTGCATACCTTGTGCCATCCAATGTTTGTAATGAAAAAAGATGATAAATATTAACAAATATCAGTGAAACATTGTACCTACTACACAAGGCTCTATGCTCTGTAGCCACGACTCAACATAACAGTTTGTTTGGTAAGAAGTGAGCAAGAAATGATTCAATAAGAAGGTGCAATCGGCAAAAATTAAGGAAATGGTTTCTTGAGTGTGAGAGATTGAGTGATCTTTAAATCAAGTTCTTGGTGCTGGTAGATCAAATCTGTTCCACTTCTGTGCCCACCTCCCATATATCAAGAGTGACAATCATCATCACCTCATGCCTTCTTTCTTTTCCACCCTGCTCTTTTACTCTCGTTGACCCCTCTTCCACCCCTTTTCTTCATGCAGCGTCCACTTGTGTGATGTCTTTGTCTCCCTGTTCTCTTTTGATTCTCAGTCAGTTTGTGATCCTGCTGCCCTCTGTTGTTTAGCTTTTCCACAAGCCTCGATTTCTGTTTCAAGAGAAATATTCATTGAATATTACTCTTAGCTATTTCACGGATTCTAATTCCACATTTAAATTGCATTATTTAGGCAAATTTTTGGGGGAAAGCTCTTTGTACATGTAGAGTCTGCTTCATATTTTAAATGCAGTACTTCCACCTTCACTGTTAATTGAGGCTATCATTTGAAAAGTATGACAGCTCTTTCTATGTGCTAAAATGCCACTACATCAACCTATAGTTGAAGGTGTTGATTTTGGACAAGCAGTTATATGCTTGTCAAGCAGAAGAAAGAGGGGAGCCAACATGAAAAGTAGCAAGCAATTTTCAAAAGATTAATTATAATTAATCTTTAATTATCAGTGTGATGATGATAATAATAATAAAAAAATAACTTACCATTGACCAATCAGAATTGAAGTGTTTCCTGATTTCAGCACACCAAAATATTTTGTGTTCTGAGAGCACAAAATATTTTTGATCCAGATTGAGATCCATTTTGTCTTCTGACACAACAACCAAACTCTAGCCTAATGGTTAGAGCGTCCGCTCTGAGTCTAGGAGGTCGGTGGTTCGAACCCCATCCAAGTTGTACCAAAGACTTTAAAAATGGTACGTTCTGCTTCCTTGCCTCATGCTCAGCATTTAATTTAAAGGATAGAGTACGGGGAAAAAATCCCATCGGTTTACTTCCATGGGAGGAGGAAATTCCCGAGTGCGAAGAGAAAAGGTCATAAAGATGATGTCACTAGTACCCAGAGTGCTCTTAGAAGTCATGTTACTTTCCCCAATCTGAGCATCTGCGTTTGTGTGACGTCAAGTCCGGTGTTGTCCAATTTGTTATTACCCTGTGAAAAGCGGGGTTAAGCAATTGGTTCAACTTCTTGTCTGTCTTTCTGGCTGGCCATCTTCAGACGTCGGTCTATGATCGAGGAATAACCTAATTTCAATTGAATGTTATAGTTTGAACACCTTGGAGCATGAAGCAGAAAACGAACTTGCAGTTTAGCAATACTTTGGCTCTGACTTTGGCGAATTGTACAGAATCTATTCTTGAATGCACATGCGCAGATATGAGTTAAAGTAATGGTTTTAGTCTGTCTTCCTCTTTTGCAGTCAAATAAAGTTGTTTTTTTTTAATTTTTTTTGTATATACATTGTGCTTGGAAATGCAAAGTTGAAAATCATTCCAAATAGGAAACTTATTATTTTTAGAGATGGCATAAAGAACGCAAACAGGCACAGATAACTAATTTAATGCGCTAAATGAGGTGGTGTAAAAGACAGTGCATCAACGGCAGCAAATTTCCGATTTGATGTTTTGTTTTGTTTTCAATAGCCTTTAAAATCTATATTTTATTTTCGTTGAATTGTACACTTAATCACTGAGGAACACAAATCACCTTGTCAATTGCAAAAAATCTCCAGTTTTGCAGTACTTGGAGAAAATATTACGCCATTTTACGCCATCTTGATTTGAAGCTCACGCTCTCTTGCGGATGAATGTCGAGATTCAGATAAAATCGTGGCTTATAGAAAATATACATTGTGCTTGGAAATGCAAAGCAAGAGTTGAAAAGACCCTTTTCCATGTCCTTTTTCTCAAGACCATGCAATGTAAAGGTGTTCTATCAACCTTCTTGTTCTTCATATTATGTATGTGTGCAATTTGGGTTCCAGCTCTTCCATGAGCCATTTTTTTTTTAAAGTTTGGGGAAGAATTTTGGTGTTGCTGCCTTTTCATTGGCAGCATTATAGTGCACATTTGAAGATCCTTGATTCTAGCATGAAATAACTTTCCCGGAATATCATTGACTGTTCTCGACAGTCTTTTCTTGTCTTGCAGTTATTCCCTTGCCAAATTAAATTTATAGCCTCTGAGGTGAAATATTTTTTTCCCACATATAATTTTTCCATAAAGTAATTGTGGTTGTTGGGGATGAGGGCGGTTAATTTCTGTATTTGTTTTATTAGCCCGTCCCTCACGCAGTGGAGACGGGGTTTTGTAATCACTTGAGTGTGTTTGTTTGTCTGTCTGTCTGTCTTGCACGCTAACTTTTTTACCATTTGAGGTTTTGTCATCAAATTTTCAACAAAGCTTTATTTTGAGAATATGGAGAAGACAAATTAATTATTTGGTCAAAAGGTCAAATGTACCGTTTAGCATAAGGAAGAAGAAGAAGAAAACCGAATACAAAGCAGATGGGCTTTGCATATTCAGATGCTTTCTAGTTTAGCATTTTGTTTTTTTCACGTTTATTTACTTTTGCAATGATTTTGCTTTTTCACCTTTATTTGCCTTTTTATTTATATTTTTCTTCCTATAGAACCAAGCATGGCATGCCCAGCCAAGAATCGTGCTGTTTTTATGAGTGAGGAGTTAGATGAGTACCTCCAGGCTGAAGAGAAACTTTTGGAACAAAGACCTACGTTGTATGCAAGTCATCCAACTGATATAGTTCTCCCAACGCCCTGCACCAACTCAACCTATGTGCGTACCTTCGATAGTATCACTCGCCTTCGTGCTACGTCTTCACCCGCTACAAATGCAGACCTTCCCTCTCCACTGACATCTCCCTCCAAGCCAACGGAAACTGCACTCACGCCAGTGACCCCGCTCCGTAGGACACGAAAAAGGCCTTGCCGGTTGGCACCAAAGGCTCGCAGGTTTGTCCATGAACTTGCATTATTTGCCGACTGTGCATGTTTTGAATCTTTTTTTTTTCATGGTTACTCTTTCAAAAGGTATAATTCTCAAACACGAATGTGCATTTGCATCATGAAATAAAGTACTGCACAGTAATGGGCTTTTATGATGAAATTAAATTTACAGTTGACAATACTAGAGCAAAGTTGATGGCACGCCATCGCAAATACCCGTTTCCCACTGAAAGCAAAATTAGAAATATGGCAAAAAGTTCCACCAGGAATGACCCAATATCAAAATTAGAGTGAAAAATAATCTGTTTTGACACCTGTAACTATAAGTCCCCCACCCATGAACCAGGGGTCAAATACAAAAAATGGTCTCTTATTTTGTGCGTCCCACAATATTGATTGCATATATGAAGTTTCATTAAAAAGTGTTTAAAAATGTACCTGTAATTGCATGTTTTGGTATTTGACCTTTTGATCACGCCCAGGGCCCCAGGGGACGGGGGAAAAATGATCATGTTGTCGTACCTTCTTGCCATATGGTGATCATAACTACCAAGTTTGATAGATCTCTGCACAACTGCTTAGAAGGAGATAGTGTGACGGACGACAGATAGACAGACGGAGCCAATTACAATATCCTCCCGTTTTTTATTTATTTATTTATTTTAATGTGGGGATAAGAATACAGGGTGTTCCAAAAAGACCCGGATAACTTTGGTTGTTAATATATTTAGAACCACAATTGATACAATTATACCCTTTGGTTTATATGATATAGAAATTCAAAGTTTTGTGCACACCATCAATACACTTCAGTGTGAGCTCCATTTGTCACGCACAGGACATTAAGGTGGTACAGGAGTTATTGTCGTGTTCAGCTCAGCGTGTTTGCGTTCACCTGTCCTTGGGTTCGAGTCCGGGGTTGAGTCAGAATTTTTTCACCCGAGCCCCATTCAGGAATTTATTCCTGTTAATTAAATTTCTATACAAGACAATGAAAATAGAACAATATGATGTTTGTTATAATGTTTAAGAGCCTGAAAGAGATGCAACAAGCAAAACTCGTGTGAATAGAACTATATAGCATGCACGCAGGTATATTGACTACTATACCATATCCCTCTATCTTCAGGTCTATCCCGAGGAAGTTGGTTTCCCATCAGGCTCGGCTATATCGCAAAGCCGGTTCGCTACGTTACACTCGAGGCTGTCTGCAAGCCCTGGAGGATGTGGCATTTCAAGAGGGAAAGGAAAGAACGTATATTACAAAAGCTCGTGCAGAGGAAGCTGTGAGGTTGCTAACTCTTCATCAGGTATGTTAACAGAGGACCAGAGGTATTTTAAAATCCTGTAGAAGCTTGAAAAATACCTTTTATAATGAGATGATATTCATAGTCTTGAGAAGGACTTGGTGCGAGCCAACTCTTCTGGCGGCATATTTGTAATGGCATCTATTTACACTTCTGAGGTAAATGTGTACAAATTATATTTTGAAAAGTCTGCTGCAGAGTACATTCATAAGCCTTTACAAAGTAAATTTTATTCTCGTTCTCGATTGTTTTCATAACTCCCAAGGCTGATAAAGACGCCAGAAGATATCGCTAAAGTATTGTCGTGTCCATTTGGTTAGCCCCTACTTGGACGGATGGCCAAACAGTTCTCCCTTGGAGGCTTACAGTTAACTATTTTTGGAGATTAATGGTGTGCGCGGGGATTGAGGGGTGGCAAAGGGCGGAGGTACACGGGCTGTACTCAAAGCCCACACAAACAGGCTACACAAATGAAATTGAATGAGATGGGTAATTTAATGACAGTAATCAAATGTGTATATTGACAATAATTCAAATTATATTGATTAAAAAAAAACGTGAGGTAATCGACAGCCTAAATTCCTATCTCAGGCGCCCCCGCACTCACACACACACAGAGACCAAGGGGATCATATAAAATAAAGAAAATAGAGAAATCCCTTTTCGTTCCTTCATTTAGCTGAGTCCAGGCGATCTTTTTGCTGAGGAAGTGTGCTCGGACAGCATTGTCACTGCGCGGATAAGGCCTAGGTCACATTTGCCACGGCGGCCGTGGGGTCTCCAAAATCTACGGCCACTAGCAATTATACGGCGGCCGCAGTATTTCCACGGTCATACAATGTAGCAGTCACATATGTTTTTATTTTTTGGGAAGCTGCACGGCATATTTATAAATTGTGGAGACCGAAAACGTGGGGTTTCCGTACGGTTTTTGATTTGATGTCGCACGGTGACCTTAGGGCGTTCCTGCGGCGGCCATATCATTTTCAAGGCAGACGCAAGGTGCCCGTAAGGCGACTGCAGGGGGGCCCTAAGGCGAACGTGCGGCCAGACGGACGGTAACTAATGGGTTAATTCTTTTTTCTTTTTTTTTTACCATTTTTTTTTTCGGCTTGTCGAATTGCTACGGCGAACGTAGAAATGAAAAAAGTTATAACTCCACGTTATAATTCCACGGCGACCTTACGGCCTGTAAAATATAGCCATATGGCATAGGGCCACCCTGAGGCCACCTCATAAGCTCTGCGGCCGCCGCACGTTTCTGTCAATTCAGAGGACGTATGGCTGCCGTATCCTTGCTGTAGAGCAAATGTGACTTAGGCCTTAGGCCTTAGAAATTGTGGAGACTGAAAACGTGGGGTTGCCGTACGGTCTTTGATTTGATGTCGCACGGTGACCTTAAGAGGGCCCTGCGGCGGCCATAGAATTTTCAAGGCAGACGCAAGGTAGCCTCAAGGTGCCCGCAAGGCGACCGCAGGGGGTCCTAAGGCGAACGTGAGGCCAGACGAACAGTAACGAATGGGTGATTTTTATTTTTTTTTTACCAGTTTTTTTTTTTCGGCTTACCAAATTGCTACAGCGAACGTAGAAATGAAAAAAGTTATAACTCCGCGTTATAATTCCACGGCGACCTTACGACCTGTAAAATATAGCCAAATGGCGTAGGGCCACCCTGGGGCCACCGCAGAAACTCTGCAGCCGCCACACGTTTCTGTCAATTCAGAGGGCGTACGGCCGCCATATCCTCGCCGTAGAGCAAATGTGACTTAGGCCTAACCGTACCCCAAAAATGGTGCCGATCCGCTCTCTCGCAGCGAGAAACGTACGTCAGGTAATTGGTGAGGCGATATTTGTCGTCAGGGCTCCTGAACCACGGTGTAGCTTCTTTGTCGACCGTGCTTGCCGATCCCACTCTCTGCAGAATGGCGCCGCTCCCTTCGGTGATGTACATGAGGCTTCGATGTCCTTCTCTCATGACCAGCCAGTGTCAATGGCCAGCGTTTTGCTCAGCACGCAGCCAATTTCCCTCAGTACGAATACGAGAATCACGCAGCTATTTCGTTGTGCCGAGAGGAGAGTGAAGCGAGATCCTCCGTCCCAGCCACGTTTCCTCTCAAACTACGGTCTGCTCTCGATAACTCCAACATGTCCTCTCACCAACATGTCCTCTGACTTGCTCCTCTTCCTCCTACTCACCTCACCCCCTACTCACGTCGCCCCCATCAATCGGCAGCCTCAGAGGCGTGACTTCACCCGATGTCACCCTTGGAGGTGGGCTTTCTTGTCTGCTTGGTCATGCAGCTCAGTTGTAATGATGGTTGTGGTTAGAAAAATGCAACTCCTTCATGGCTGGTTTGTAAATGCAAAAATGTAGGAATAGGTCACAGGGAGCAATTACATACTGAGGGGAAAATTATCCTTAATCCCCCATGTAGGGGCAAGTAACACTTAAGCTCACAGTTTCCCTACTTAGTTTACATTGAGATGTCTCCTACACGTCCATGGGCCAAGCAACTCTGTACGATCCTATCTTTCCTTTAAAATTCCTCCATCTACCCCAGAAACATAACAATATGAATTGGGAGATCGTTAAAACAGTAAATTTCACTTCTTCTTTGCTTTATTTCACCAGCCGAGCACAATAAAGCCTGAAGAGATTACCATGATACGAATTTCGAACGGTTTTCGATGTAAGCTCAATATGCGCTATATCAAATGGTCATGTAGCGTGGTAAATCTTCAATTTCCTCTGTTGAATGGTTTTTGACGTACTCCATTAACAAAATGCAGACAACGTGCGTGTGTACTTGCATGACTGATTGTTTAAACCCGCTTTTCTCTTCGCGTGCACGTGGGTTAATAGAAAAGGCTGCTCTGCTTGATAAACAAAAAACATTCTCCTTTTGTACTTACCTTCACTGAAGAAAGTTAATTATTTTAAGAGTACATGAAGGAGTTGCTTGCTCATCATTTGTGACTTAATTTCCGTCATAATTCTCGAAAGCATCAAAATTTGTTCGATTTAACATTTAATGTCCATATAACTTTTGTATTAATTGAACTTGTATTAACATATCACTGTGAACTGGGAGGATAGCTGAGACGTACTTTCACACACACTCCTCTAAGCTGTTTAGCCTTTGTTTGAATCCCAGCCCAGCTATAAACGGTCATCCCAGTGTTTCACAGGCAGGGTGATTCATCTCAATGTGTGTGCCTTTCCTCAGATGGGCGTCCCGTCTGCCAGCATTCGTTGGTGGACTTTAAAGATCTCATAGTGTTTTTCGCGAAGAGTCGGCGAGCTACTGTATCACATGCAACTTGAACAAATTACAAATTCCTGCCCTAACCAGTAGAGGGCATTGCATCAGTGGCACAGTTGCAAACTCAGCCAATGATGCGACCTCACAGCCTTGTGCTGCATACAGAAGACTAGTTTCACTCACCTCACCACAGTATTTTTCTTTCGGGTCTTAAACTTTCCCAGGCACACCCCCAGTACAACCACCAATTTTCAACTCGTTCCATCCAGCGGTTTCAGAGTTCACACAAGTCAAACCACAAATAAACAAACAAACCCACAGGCTGAAATATATTTAGGCTCCTGTAGTATGATACTATAGTTAACGTATTTGTACTGCAGTCATCTGTCTATTACAGTAACTACAAAACTTGTATACTACAGTCAAACTATAGTTCATGTGTAGTAAACATCGAGATGATGTGCTTTACCAAAAAGCTCTAATTTGGTCTCATCTGTCCACAACTCACTATAGTTGATTGCGGTAAATGTAATTACTATGATCTTCCTCTTGTGTGGCTCTTGCCTCGACTGTGATAAGTGTTGGCCAACTGAATTGTTCCCCGATTCATGTGTAGCAATTTGTAATATGTTAATATGAAGCAGGCATGTTTCATAATTCCAGTGAATAAATGGTAACATCACACATACAGTGTCATGATGATCAAACGCACGCTCAAGTCGGTAATCCTGACATGTGGTTGGCCTATTACACTGATATAATTAGTGGCAAAGCTAATTATACATACATGATAGTGGCTATTTCTATATGAGATTAGGCTGATTATTTTGTGAATAAAAGCAGTCGATATACAGTTGTGGCCAAAAATATTGGCACCCTTGCACTTTTTTCAAGTAACTCGCAATTTTCTCTGAAAAATAAGTTGAAATTGATGAAAGTATTTTTTCTCCACAATTCTTTATTTCACTGTTAATATTACAGAACCTTTGTTTTTGATTCAGAACTTAATACAGTAAACTACGTGTAAGTCGGCAGCATGTAACTCGTCACTTCGCCGAAGTCGGCAGCGTCAAAAAGTCCCGAATTTATCTAATGTTAAATCCCTTTGAATAAAGTCTGTAAGTCGTCATCTCTAAGTCGTCACTTCGTCTAAGTCGTCAGATGTCCGTTCCCGCGTAATGGAAACTCAAGTAAATTACCACGCCTAACTCGTCACATAGAACTGTTGCCTCGTGAGAAGCCCAATTTCATGGAATCGTGATGCACGCTCATTGGTGTACACCGCCAGTGATAGGCTATTTATAACTGCTCTGCGTTCAGCTCAGTCAGTGACCACGGTGGTCGCTGGCTCAGTGTGGCCAGGCTCGGCCGTGAAGCTGGGCATCGAGTACTGTATTGGGCATTACGCAAGACGGGGTCATAAGCCATGGTCGTCGTGACGACAGTTGTCATTCTACTTTGGATATGTACACACGTTGATCGCACTGCAGGCAGGACGATGGCGACCAAGTGTAAGCTTACAACTAAAACCGAGCAAGAAAAATACGGCATTATCAAGTTTTGCGAGGCAAACCCACTGATGAAGAAAACAGCCACAGCTGAGAAGTTTGACATCAAACGGCAGACATTGAAAGGACTTCCGGTTCCGGTTTTGAGCGGCAAGAGGTCTCCTTCGGGGCTCCCTGCTGACATTCTCAAAGTTAAGTTCCGGTTGTTATTTGTCCCGTTTTAACTGTTTAATTTTCTCACCTACATGTTAATGTGTGTTCCTAGTTCGGTTTTGTTTCAAAAATCGTGCTATTTTGTGAGTATTTATGTCGACGTTCTCACCTGGTGTTTGAGGCCTAGTCCTAGGCTTGAGGCCTACCGGTTCCACTTGGTGTTTGATCGTTTTTTTTTTTTTTGTTTGTTTGTTTTTTCTCCCCATTACCTTCAATTTCTATCCTCCCCATTACCTTCAATTTTCATCCTCCCCACTTTCCAAACATCCCCCATTCTCCCAACTAATCTCTTTCTTATCTCAAAAAAAAAAAAAAAAAAAAAAAAAATCCAACAACAACAACAACAACAACAACCTTCTCCCGATTCTGCTACTTCTTCTTCCTCTTAACTTCCTCCTCGTCTTCCTCGATTTCTTTTTTTTGTTTTTTACACTTCCATGACCTAATCTGTTGAACTCTCTCATACATTAATATTAACAACAAAAACGATCTTATAATGCTTCATCTTCCTCTCTCACACATGTGGTACTCTTTACTGTTTCACAATGCACTACTCTTCTGCTATTTTAACAGACTGCTCTCATTTCGACCTCTCCTTCATTCCTTGCCTAAAAAATCCAACTATTACAGCGCTTCTTCTCTCCATTCTCTGAATTCGCCTTCATTGCATCCATCAAGAATTGTGTTAAATCGCATCTCTGACCTAAAACTTTTAAAAACCACAGTTTGCCATGGATGCTCGCTTTCCATCAACCATTCTTTTTCCAACTTCAGTGCCAACTCACCCCCCTCACCCCTCACTCTCACTCTCAAAGCAACCATCCCACTCTTCTCCCTCCAAGCCTCCCTCTCACCTCTTTCAAAAATTCCCCCTCACCTTTCTCCCACCTTTCATCCCCCTCACTCTTCCTTCTCTAAGTTGCCCCCCTCTCATCCACCAACCTGCCTCCCTCCACTGCCCTCTCACCTCCATCTCTTCACTCCACCTTCTCAAATCCTCAACTGCCATCTTCCTTGTCTCTTGTCCCCCCTCTCTCACAGCACCACAGAGCCTTTTCTCCTCCTCATTCGGCCCCCTCCCCTCGCTATTCTGCAATACCCCACACTCCTTCAGCAACCCTCCTTACCTCCCCCCCTCGTCCCTCGTCCGACCCTCCCCCGCCCCCTCCACCTCCTGCACCAAAAGCCTCCTCCCCTACCTCTTCATTAAAAGTGTGGACCTCAAATATCCGGGGCCTTCGCTCAAACCTTTCAGATCTTTCCATGCAGGTTGCCACTGACAAACCAGACATTATCTGCCTAACAGAAACTTTCCTCTCCCAAGACGTGTCTGACTCCCAAGTATCTCTCCCTGGTTACTCCCTCTTACGGTATGACAGACCTGAGCCTCGTCCTGGTGGAGGTGTTGCTCTCTTCATCAAAGACTCTATTCCTCACTCTCCCTGCACTGCTCTCACTCCCCCACACCCCCAGGAATACCTCTGGCTTCGGCTTCCCCTCCACTCCCACCTCATGTTTATATGTGTACTGTACCGTCCACCGAACAGTGATGACTCCATCTACACCTCACTCTCCGAAAACATGGACCATCTTCTATCTTCTCATCCAAACTCTCTCTTCCTCTTATGTGGCGACTTCAATTGTCATCACGCCAGTTGGCTAGGTGTGGGTACCTCTCTCACCTGCCATGGGACATCAGCAAAAGCTTTCTGTGACTCATTGGGACTGACTCAATCGGTCAACTTCCCGACCCGGATCTCAACCAATGGTACTCCATCTCTTCTGGATCTGAGTTTGACAAATTTCCCTGACAATATCTGCTGCTCTTCCTTCGCTCCAATTGGTTCTTCTGACCACGTCCTTATTAAAGTGGACATCTCTCTGGCTGTTATCAGAGAACCACCTCACCGCCGTCGAGTCTGGCATTTCACTCAAGCCGACTGGCAGGGTCTCCGAGCAGCCATCAAACTTACAGACTGGTCTCCTATCGCTACTTTCTCAAACATCAACTCATCCTGGGAATTCTTTCAAAGAAACTTGCTCTCCCTCATGCACAGATTTATCCCCTCTCGTGTTCAGTTGTCTTACCCTTCCTCCCGCCCTTGGTTTACTGAAGCTTGTGGCGAGGCAGTTGTCCTGAAACAACTTGCCTTTGCCTCATGGAAAGCAAACCCAACTGAGGGCAATCTCAGTTCTTTCCACAAAGCTCGGAACAAGTGTGTAGCTACCCTCAGGAGAGCCAGAAAACAACATCTTTCTCATCTCAAGTCTGAACTCTCAAACCTCTCTCCCTCCTCAAAATCCTGGTGGCGTTTAATCAAATCTGTTTCTGGTGTATGTTCCCCCTCCATCCCCTCCCTTACCTCAAATGGCCGCACTGCTGATTCCACACGTGATAAAGCTGAATGTCTAAACTCGGTGTTTGCAGCTAAATCTTGTGTCCCAAACCCCATCACTATCTCTACCCACTTTACCCAGTCGCACCCAACTGTCCCTGGACTCTGTATCCTTTTCTCCTGACAAGGTGGAGAGCTTGCTTTCAAACCTCGAGTCAGATTCTGCAACCGGTCCAGACGGCATCAGCCCACGTGTCCTCAAAGCCTGCTCTTCTGCTCTTGCTCACCCTCTCTCTGTTCTATTCACCCTCTCATTTTCCCAAGGTCATCTGCCATCTGCTTGGAAATCTGCTAACATCACTGCCCTGCATAAAAAGGTGCAAAAACAGATCCCTGTAACTATAGACCAATCAGCCTTCTCCCAATCATCAGCAAGGTTATGGAATCCATCATCGCTTCAGACATGAAATCCTTCCTCTTCTCCAATGGCTTGATTTCCAATCATCAATTTGGTTTCAGACCAGGTCACTCTACCCTAGATATGCTGCTACTGCTCTCCCATCAATGGATGGAGGTCCTCAATGCCAGACAGGAAATCCGAGCCGTATCCCTGGACATATCACGTGCTTTTGACACAGTCTGGCACCCTGCCCTACTCACCAAACTCTCTGCCCATGGTATTCAAGGCCATCTCCACTCATGGCTCGCAGACTTCCTCTCCTGTCGCAGTCAACGTGTGGCCCTAAATGGAGTTCTTTCATCCCCTCTTCCTGTGCAGGCTGGAGTTCCTCAAGGTAGCGTTCTGGGCCCTGTTCTTTTTCTGGTTTTCATCAATGATCTCTCGGACTCTCTGGAAAATCCTCTATTTCTCTTTGCCGATGACTCAACCCTCTGCCGTACCATCTGTCATCCCTCAGCCCGGCAAGCAGCAGCTTCTTCGCTCACTGCAGATCTGGATAAAATCACAAACTGGTCCAACACGTGGAACATGTCTTTCAATCCAGACAAATCTCACACTCTCACTATGTCTCTTCGAAAGGACCGTTTACAAAACCCAAACCTCCACTTTCTCAACAATCCTCTGGAAGAAGTCTTTTCTTTCAAGCTTCTGGGTCTCACTATCTGCCATGACCTTTCCTGGGAAAGTCACATTTCCAACCTTGCCTCCAAAAGCCAGTCGCCGACTGGGAATCCTCCGTCGTGCAAAGTCCTTCCTCGGCCCTCTTGAGCTCCTGACCACTTACAAAGCTTTTGTCCGTAGCCTGATGGAGTACTGCTCTCCCTCTGGGCTGGTGCTCCTGCCTCCCACCTTTCTCGACTTCACGCTGTCGAAACCAGGGCTTTTAAGATCATTGGCATCTCCCGCAATGAAGCTGAGTCTTTGGGCCTCTCACTCAATCACCGCAGGTTGGTCGGTGGTCTTTCTGTCTTCTACCGACTCTCTCCAGCCTTGCCCCCTGCTCTCTCTGCGATTTGTCCCAACCACATTTCCACAGGGCGCTCAAGGTCCGCCAACAACCCCCTTCTGGTAAAACTACCAAAATCACGAATCACTGCTCATCTTCACTCTTTCATTCCTCTTTTTCCCGCCTTTGGAATAAACTTCCTCACTCTATTCTTTCCCATTCTTCCCTTCAGGCTTTCAAAACAGCTGTTCACCACCACCTCTTATCTTCCCCCATCCAAATCCTCGATCTTTTCTACCCCCGATAATCCACCCAAGCCTACCTCCTTCAATTCCCCTGCTTTCCTTCCTGAAAGTCCCTGTAATGTACATCTTCTTTTCGCCATGTTCCCCGCCCCATCCCCATCCCTCTCCCTTCCACAGTTCACGTGTCTGTTCCCCAATGTTTTGTCCCTTCCACTCCCGCCCCTCTTGTCTCATGCCTCCTTGCTGTGAGTTGTGTGTTAGCTCTCATACGAGCCTCGACCAAGGTATACAAAAAAAAAAAAAAAAAAAAAAAAAAAAAAAAAAACGATATCTTGAAGAATAAGGGCAAGATATTTGGACAAGTGGAGAAGATTTGTACGTGTCATGTACGTGTCCAGGCCACGCGCGACTTCATCTTTCACCCCACAGTCATCATGAATGTTCGTATATGCGTAAGTCGTCACACGTCTGTCGTCACTTTTTTCTCAGTCCCGTTGGTGATGACTTACGAGTAGTCTACTGTATATCCTTTTAAATCAGAAAATACAAAGAAATGGCATTGACAAAATTAGTGACACCCTCGACTTACTATTTGGTATCACAGCCTTTGGACAAAATAACTGCAGTCAAGCACTTCCTGTAGCCATGAATGAGCTTCCTACACCTCTCTACTGGCAGTTTGACCCACCCTTCTTGTGCAAACTACTCCAGTTCTGCCTGATTTGAAGGGTGCCTTCTCCCAACTGCTGTTTTCAGATCTCCCCACAGATGTTCAATGGGATTTAGATCTGGACTCATTGCTGGTCACTTCAGAATAGTTGTGTTTTGTCTTGAACCATTCCTGGGTGCTTTTTGAAGTTTGTTTGGGGTCATTGTCCTACTGCAAGACCCATGACCTTCGGAGACCCAGGTTTCTGACACTGGGTTGAACATTGCGCTCCAAAATGCCTTGGTAATCTCCTGATTTCGTGATGCCATGCACACATTCAAGGCACCCAGTGCTAGCGGCATCACAGCAACCCCAAAACATCACTGAATCACCTCCATGTTTGACTGTAGGGAAGGTGTTCTTTTCTTTGAAGGCTTCATTTTGTTTTCTGTAAACATCGAGATGATGTGCTTTACCAAAAAGCTTTAATTTGGTCTCATCTGTCCACAGGACATTCTCCCAGAAGGATTTTGGCTTGTTCAGGTGTGTTTTGGCAAACTCCAGTTGGGCTTTCTTATGTCTCTCTCACTCTCTCACTCTCTCACTCTCTCTCTCTCTCTCTCTCTCTCTCTCTCTCTCTCTCTCTCTCTCTCTCTCTCTCTCTCTCTCTGTCTCTGTCTCTGTCTCTGTCTCTGTCTCTGTCTCTGTCTCTGTCTCTGTCTCTGTCTCTGTCTCTGTCTCTGTCTCTGTGTCCTCCTGGGTCTCCTACCATAGATCCCCCTTTCATTGAGTTGGCGACGGATGGTGAGAGTTGAAACTGTCATACCTTGTTTGAAGGTCAGCTTGAATCTGCTCGGCAGTTGATCGAGGTGCTTCTCCACCATTCGAACAATCCTTATTTTGCGTGCGGTGGACACAGGAACATCAAGGTCTCTGGAGATGGATTTGTAGCCTTGAGATTGTCCATGCTTCACTACAATCATGTGTGCGACCTCCTCAGACAAGTCTCTGGTTTTCTTTCTTTTCTCCATGCTCATTGTGGCATACAGTGACACAAAACAGCAGAATGACTCCTTTTCTCCATTCAAACTGGTTGAATGAGTGATTTTTATATTGCAGGCACCTGCAACTCACCATGGGTGAGTTCATTTCCAAACTAAAGAAGAATCACCGACTCGAAATCGAATTATTTCAAATAACTTCTGAAAGGTGCCAATAATATTGTCCGGGCCATTTTAGGATTTCTGTGTGGAATAAGCTAAGATTTAGTGATTTTTTTTCAGCTTTTTAACCTCCGCCATCGAAGACCGGAGGTTACTGTTTTCACCCCTTTCTGTTTGTTTGTTTGTTTGTTTGTTTGTTTGTGAACAGTATTACGGAAAAAACTCCTCGACGGATTTCGACGAAACTCGGTGGGGGGGGGGGGTAGGTATGGTCCAAGGATCATGCCATTAGATTTTGGACTTGGTCCCCCCCCCCAAAAAAAAATGTAGAGAAAATTTTTTTTTTGCATTTCTACATGTTTTAAGTGATTTCCAACCCCCCCCCCCACAAAAAAAAGTTAGAGAAAAAAAAAATTTCTTTTTGCATTTCTACATGTTTTAAGTGATTTCCAACCCCCCCCAAAAAAACAAAATTGTTAGAGAAAAAAAAAATTTTTGCAACTTTTTTTTCAAAATTTTGATTTCTTTTTTTTTGCATTTCTACATGTTTTAAGTGATTTCCAACCCCCCCCCTCCCCAAAAAAAATGGAGAAAAGAACTATAACTCTGTCAGCACTGTTGACATATTTAATGAATAAGATATAAGGTTCACTTGAGTGACCCAGCAGTATTGGCGGCAGAGGTTTTGCACTCTCCCGAGTGCTCCCCCTCTAGTTTTGTTTTGTTTCACTGCAAACCAAAGCAATACATTTGTGGACACCAAAATTTTTTTTTATTTCAACAATTTTCTGGAAGAAATGGTGCATTATTAGGTCAGCTCGTTGACCTAATATAACCGTTTTATGTCCTCAGATCCGTCCGTCCGTCTGTCAACAATTTTTATTTTTCTATCTCCTCCTAGACGTCTCAGCCGATTGAGTTCTAACTTGACACGATGATAATACTAGTTGCTCTCTATAGATCGTCTGAGCCCTTTTTCGCATTTTCGCCTCGGGATAAAGGTTACAGGGTCATCAAGTTCAAAATGACCGATTGGTTGAATGGCCTATAAGGAAGCATCGGAGGGCTATAATGCATAATGGGTTTCATAGGGATTATTAAGATTTAAATTGACCAACTAGTCTCTCGTTACCTCTGCCGTCTGGCCCTGTTTATTGGGCAACACGAGGTCCGCTGACTTCAACACGGCTTTGTGTGGTCATCTCTACCGAGATGACCTAATAAAGCCGGACCAAATGTCTGTCCGTCCGTATGTCCATCAACAATTTTTCTTTCCGATCTTGATGAAACTTAGTATGTGGGTAGAGGTCGATGAGTGTTGCACAACAATATAACTTTTGTCCGGGTTCAAGGTCAGGGACGAGGTCACGAGGTCACGTAAGTTATAAAAATCACCATTTTTAAAACCTATCTAGTCTGACATTTTACAAGATATTCGGCAACTGTTTATTGATTATGATAGTAAAAAATATTATCTTGTATCTAACCGGACATATTTTTCAATTTCCTTCCCGTTTGATCGTCACGTGATCTGGAAGATGGCCAAAAACGCCGATGCGATTCGCAAAGAAGGAAGGAAGGAGAAATGAAATATAAATATAAAACACATTTTTTGCCTTTTATATTTATACATTTTCCGCCGAAGGTGCAAAAGTTTCAAAACCCGAAATGTAAACGTCGGCATTTATATTCAAAATATAATTTTGTGCGCGCACCAAAATGCCGAGTCATCTTTAACCAAACCGCGTAGTAGAACTGCGCAGTAGTCCGGTCATGGCATCTGAGCAGTGGCCAGCGTGGTTCAGATTGACTGTGGTTTCTGGGGTGAAGGTGATTGTTAAGAAGTATGTCGGCAGTATAAATTCAAGTGACTGTATTGGTGATTTAATCACGCAACATCTTGACAACGAATATTCTGGCCGAACGATTGCATCAATTCAGTGCATCAGCAGGGATAATTCGCAGGCTCCTCTCGATCGTGTCGATATCTAACATAATCACCGGCAGACATCGGGCTGTGGGGCGAGGCCACGGATTCCGGATGAGGGGATAAGTGATGTTATACTACATGCTTCAGGCTTTCTGATTAATATATCAATGAGTACATTCCATAATTAATGAATTAATAATTATTGAATCTGGCATACAAAATGTTTTTTCATACCTGACATGTTACTTTGTGCAGTGTCACGAAACCTCTGTGGAATTAATAATTAATGAATTTGCTGGCTCTAACGATTTTTCAAACCTCAATATCTGTATAAATACTTGACCAATTTTCATTCTGAAAGTTGCATTATAATCAGTGAAGAATAATCTACAGGATTATCATAATCTCCGAGAGCTAAGCCTATTTTTTCGTTTTTTTCTACAACCGGAAGTGAAATGTCCCCAGAGAGTGAACGGACCGGAAAACCACGTGTTGCACTTACTGGTGATTCTGATGTGTTAATCCGGGTACTAAATGAACAAAACATGTTTATTAATTATATCATTAGTAGTATTATCCTAGTGTATCTCTGTGAACTATTTCAATCTAAACAGTTAGTTTGGACTGTTTCGCAGTTACCTGAACTGAACATTGTGAACTTGTGGTATTATAGAGATGACCGTCACCCCCACACGGGGGTAATTTTAATTTTAAATTCAATTTAAATTCTGTTTTCACTTTTCATAGTCCCAAAGGTTGATTAACACTCGGTTCCATCAAGTTTTGTGAAAATTGAATGTTTATATCCAAGGTCTGTGTGGAATGCATTGCAGCGAGGGGTAGCTTCCATGGGCTTCCATCCGTTTCCATGCCATATAAGAAGGCTGTCGTAAGTTCTAGTGGATTTCTGTTTTCACTTTTGGGACCTTCTGGTGTAGCTACACGTTTAATGAAGATAATTTTCGTGCAAATCCGCTCAGAAACACACTTTTCATGAGGAAAATATATTCAATTCAAATAACCGTGAGACTCTGGAAGGGACACCACATGCTTTCCATTTGCTGCTTCACCTCGTAACCTGTCCTCCTGAGGGACTGCTTATTCGTAGCGTCTGTGAGATTAATGTTTATATTTTAGATGGTTTGGGGATGTGCTCTCCAGGTATCTGAAAGAATTCCGGTGAAAAACGGACGTTTTAAGATTGTTTTAGGGCATTTCATCGGATGGCGAGCTGGCTGGTCACGTGACGCCATGCAGGCAGCGAGTGATTGAGCTTCTCGGTGGCCCGAGGGTCCTTTTCAATTGGGGTCCAGCTCTGTCCTGGATACAGCCATTACATGCACACGCAGAGTATTTATTGCACGGCCATAAATGCGGGTTAGAAAATTGTATAATGATGTTGGGAATGATTCCTAGAATATGGAGATTTCTTTATTTGAGCGGCCTCACGCGTTTATTTTAAATTAAATTTCAATTCTGTTTTCACTTTCCGTAGTCGCTAAGGTTGATTAACACTCGGTTGCATCAAGTTTTGTATCCGAATTGACCGTCAAACCCGCTCGGGTGTATTATTTGAAAAAAGTGCAAGGTGCCAATAGTTTTGGCCACAACTGTAGATTGTATTTGAATGTCTGTTTGGGAGATCTTGATCTTTTTCTTCATCAAGGGGGGGGGGGGGTGGGTGGGAAGATGGTGGAAGTTAGGAGATGATGAGTATCTCAAGTATCTACAATTACCAGAGATGAATTATCCAAACTTTGCTTTAAATTGGCTGTATTTCTGGGGAAAGTGTGGTGGTGTTGGGGCTAGATGATTATTTGTGAAGA
Source organism: Eptatretus burgeri (assembly GCF_056783735.1). Lineage (NCBI taxonomy): Eukaryota > Metazoa > Chordata > Myxini > Myxiniformes > Myxinidae > Eptatretus > Eptatretus burgeri. The sequence continues at coordinate 101,002,533 of NC_140964.1, read as the reverse complement.
TTTTGCAAATACATCATTACATTTGTTGCAGGATTATTTACCTCTATTAAATAATTTATTAAAATGCTGCTTTCTTTTGTTCCCACATGTAAAATTCCATCCAGATCTTACCTTCAAGTTTAAGGAGTTTAGAATGCAAAGATGGGTCAAGTAAAACTTCATCTGTGAACTCTTCACTCCCGAAGAATGCATACTGCAGCAAGGAGCATTGCAGTCATGGCTGTGTGTGCTTCAGCCTGGACCAGGGACACAAAGTGCCAATGCATTGTCAGCGTGCTGAAGGCATGCTTGACGGTGAGTTCAAAGACAGAAAGGTGTCATCACCTTTGAGAATACCACCCAATCGAGTTGAGCAACAACGTTGTACTGTCAAGCAAGAAGCACCAGACACTTTACTTTCAACCAATAACAAAAGGAGGAAAGCGATCAAAAGGAATGTGAAGAACATCATCTTTTACGATGCTCTGGATGATAAATGTCGTATTCCTTTGAAGACATCTTTTAGAAAAAATGGTAAGAACTTTCTTTGACAGTTATTACAAGGATGTCAATAAATTATGCCACTTTGCTCTCCACAGTACTTTATTGAGGCCTTGAGGATAGCCTACATACTACCGGTCATTTTTCAACATAATCCCTGAGGAGTGAGTTGCATTTGTCCCATCACATTGTCTGCTTCCTGATGTCTGCAGCGAATAGCTCTTTAAAGTTGGTGTGTTGTGACACCTCTATAGTTTCTTGACATCCTTGTGCCACACAAAGTGCTTGCACATCCGGTCTCTTTCAGGGACCGGATCCAAACAGGGGTCCAAACAGGCGTTCGTCAGATGGTGGTATGGTCTGGGCTGTATGGTGAGTGTGAGATAATCTCCCACAAAAATTTTGTGATAGTGCCTCTTGTCATGCACAACTTTCAAACAGCACTGCCATCGTGGGCTCTTGATTCAGACTTGCCAGTCTGTGTGCAGATTAGTACCCAATGAGCCCACAATGTAGTGGTGCCAGCCGATATTGCTATATGGAGATCGGCTTGCATATCATCACTTGTGTGCCATGAGAATGAAAAGTGGCGTAATTTATTGACACCCTCATATTTTGTTAATTGCAACAAAAAAAGATTATTTTTTTTGTACTCTGACTTCTTAGTTTGTTAATTTATTCTTTCGTTTTTTTAATTTAATTTTATTTTTTTTACACAATTTTTGTGAACCTATAGTGTTCAGTCTAGATATAAATGAGTTCATTTGTAATTACTTTGTGGCCATCATTAATAAATGAACTTGCTGATCGGAATGTAAAATCAATTTCTATTTGTAGTCTTGTTCAATTTCTAAATTAATTATCTTTCAATATGCTATGTTGTTCTTGCTATTTGTAGAGCTGAAACAAGGTAGAGGGAAGCAAAAGCGTGGACGCCCATCGAAGTGTCAGACCTCTCGGACTAATACGACTGTGAAATCAGCTCAGGTCATCCGCCCTACATCAAATCCTGAAGTTGAAAAGTTTCAGCCCAAAGATTCTTCTTTCGCTTCAGGACTTTCAGTACCTGAGGAGAAATCCTTTCTATTCAGTGGAAACACAGCGAGGGAGGTAAAAGTCAACTTTCACACACATGTATAATCTTTTGTATTAATTTTATAGTGAAACAGGACATTTTTGCATACTCATCTGATCTTGAGTTTGGTTCCTAGTGGAGTTTTCTGACCAAAACAAGGGGTGCACCTTATTGTGAAGAATATTATCATTTAGAGGGGATGGCATGCTAACTTTCTGCTTTGCAGTCCTTCCTCCATGTTAAATATTGTTTGCAAAGAGCAGACCTTTGGGCCAATTTCCTCACCAAATTTACTTTGTTGGTTTAGTTGATCACCTGACCTTATTTGTACTTTGTGTTGTTCATTTCAAAGCATGTGTTTTAAGGCCACCTCGTTATTGTGCCAAGAAGAGCAGTATATTCTTCTTTTTTGTCACTTTCTCTGTTTACGGTTACCCTGTTCGAGATGAGGGTGGAGAGGCTAGAAATGAAGGAACTGTGACTGATAATATGATTTGTAAGAACAGGCGGCAAAAATTGACAGGAATGGAAAAGAACGGAAAAAATGACTGGAAAAAAAATCTTCACAGTCGTGAGACTCATGGATAAGCAATGTAAAACTAACAGTGAGACAAATATGAAGTAAATTAAGGAACACAAAAATAGGAGAAGGAAGAGTGGAGGAAACACTGAAGCTAGCAAGTGTGATTGTTGGATTAGGAAAGGTTAATGGAGGTAATAAAGATCATGTGTCAGAATTAGGGGTGATAAGACATTGTGGTGCAACGTGCTTGACACCCTGGAGGGAAAATTGAGACAGAATAGCCTTTAGAAGGTGGTTCAATTGATGGGAGAAGTGAGGAATGAAAGATGTGCAGTCAGCATGGATTTTGGATGTTCAACCAGAAAGGGGTTAAAGGTTACAATGGCAACCCCTCATCGGTGTTGCCTATTTTTATAGTAGCATTAACAATCTACCTCAAATATATTCTTGATAATCTGCAACTGGACAGAACGGCATCAGTGCACATGCCATAAAAACTTGCTCTGCTGCTCTTGCACATCTTCTTTCTCCTCTTTCATCCTATCATCCTCTTGAAGAAGTTGTCATTCAAATGATTGGATCTCATTATCAGCAAATGATCTTTCTTTTGCCAACCACACTTCAAAGATGGCCTCCAAAGCCAGTTGCTGAATGGGCATCCTCCATCATGCAAAGTCCTTCATTGGGCACACCTGAACTCCACCTGCAAGGCCTTAATCTGCAGCTTGATGGAGTAGTGATATACCGTCCAGATTGGCACCACTGCCTCACACCTTGCTTAGCTTGATGCCGTCATTGCCGAGGTGTTCGGGATCATTGGAAACAACAGCGATGAAGCTGTGTCTACAGGTTTATCACTTACACATTGCAGACAGGTCGGTAGTCTGTGTTCAATCACCTTTTTGGTTTCTGAAGGGTGCACGTGGTCCACCAGCAACCCCATTCTGGTGAAACCCCTCAAATCCAGGATCACTGTTCACCTCCACCCATTAGTTCCTTTATTTTTTTTTTTACACCTGTGGAACCAACTTCCAGATTTTCTTGAATCTCATTCTTCCCTCCAGATCTTCAAGAGAGCTATTCACCACCACCTCAGATCATCCCCCATCCAAAATCATGATCCTCTCTACCTCCATTAATCCACCCCAAGCCCACCTCCTTCCAAATTTCCAGTTTTTCTTTCCTGAGAGTTTGCTTCTGTTCCCATCTTGTCCACCCTGTGTGTTCTCTCCTTCCCCTCATTCTTCCCCATGTCCCTTACTTGTCCAAGTCTCCCCCTATTGTATCCACCAACCATGCTGTTGATGGTTCCCCCATCTCGTTCTACTGTACCTTTTATTCTGTTGCATCCTGATCTGTTCTTTGATCTAGGTCTTCCATGAGACTTTACTTTGCATACAAAAAATAAATTTCTTTAATCTCATTTTGACATATTTCAGACTTTGTTTTTGAAACAACACTCCATTTGATGGCATGAAAATTTCCATTAAACACTCATTGGAGAACTACACTGGATAATTGTTTTTTTTTACGTTTTATTGTTTTATTTTTATTGTTTTATTGTATATGTTTTATTTCAAACATTCCAGTCATATAACTCGTGAAAAATTATTTCAGTTTAAACTCACTGGAATTAAAATTTGTTGCAGAAATGTTCCCCATCAATTACTTTGCATCAGAAAGGTGGTGTATCAAGCCCTTTGGAATCGTGTGCTCGCATCCGGCAGCACACATCCAACTGGAAGCCTGCACTCAAAGCACCATATCATTGTCCTAGGAAATTTAGCACATCTGTGGTAAGATCAAGACCCTGGTTTTATACAGTGGAATCTTTGAACCACATTGTTCACTCTTTCGTCTTCTGTCACATACACAATTCATTGTATGATTTATGACGTCACAAGTCTATTCAATTACTTATTTGTTTTGTTTGTGGGCCATTCTGCAGTGCTGACTTTTTATAGTACCCATCCAAAGTTTCCCTGAGGGTATTTTAGTCACTCGCTCATCTCCTTGTGCTGTGGCTCAGCCACACATTATCCTTTTTCTCCATTTTCCCATTTTCTGTGTTGACCCTTTGGCTCCTGGTCAGCTCTTCCATCAGACTCAACATCTGCATCTACTATATAAATGGCAGTCCTGTCTGTCTGTCTGTCTGTTTGTTTGTAACCAATAAGCTCCTAGACCAGTGAACTGATCTTGATGAAACTTTACACACATATAGACCTAACATTCAGCTCCAGGATGCGCTGAGTGGCTTTCCATAAAAATGAAAAAAATAAAATAAAATAAAATCTCCATTAAAAAAATGACTTTCGAATAGTGCGCCGGCGTATTAATCGTAACAAAAGGCTTCATGGTTAAAAACGCTAGGGTTTTTTGAAATACAAAATGTTCGTATTCGTTGACTTTTTAAACATACACATTCTCCTCCTGTTATTTGAATTCTCGAACTGCACACGCACAGCAACAGCTAACTGCTGATAGATCTGCTCATGAAAGAGCCAGGCAAGCGGAGTCAGCTGCAGAGAGAGAGAGAGAGAGAGAGAGAGAGAGAGAGAGAGAGAGAGAGAGAGAGAGAGAGAGAGAGAGAGAGAGAGAGACAGAGACAGAGACAGAGACAGAGACAGAGACAGAGACAGAGACAGAGACAGAGACAGAGACAGAGACAGAGACAGAGACAGAGACAGAGAGAGAGAGAGAGAGAGAGAGAGAGAGAGAGAGAGAGAGAGAGAGAGAGAGAGAGAGAGAGAGAGAGAGAGAGAGAGAGAGAGAGAGAGAGAGAGAGAGAGACACAGAGAGAGAGAGAGACACAGAGAGAGAGAGAGAGAGAGAGAGAGAGAGAGAGAGAGAGAGAGAGAGAGAGAGAGAGAGAGAGAGAGAGAGAGAGAGAGAGAGAGAGAGAGAGAGAGAGAGAGAGAGAGAGAGAGAGAGAGAGAGAGAGAGAGAGAGAGAGACACAGAGAGAGAGAGAGAGAGAGAGAGAGAGAGAGAGAGAGAGAGAGAGAGAGAGAGAGAGAGAGAGAGAGAGAGAGAGAGAGAGAGAGAGACAGAGAGAGAGAGAGAGAGAGAGAGAGAGAGAGAGAGAGAGACAGACAGAGAGACACACAGAGACAGAGACAGAGACACGTCTTACTGCTGATATATCTGCTCATGAACGAGCCGAGCCAGGCAAGCAAAGTCGGCTGCAGAGAGAGAACGTCGCCTAACTGCAAATAGAGTGTCACACCGACGGGTGAGAGAAGCACAAAACTCACGTTCCAGCTTTCTTGGTCCGAGTTTTGGCAGGACATCAAGGACAGTTTCCACTGCTGCTAGAAACATTGAGTGGCTCAAAGCCGCCTTTAACTATGACCTCTCTGAGGATTACGGCAGCATAAAGCCTTCCTTCCATAAATCTGAGGAATAAAAGAAGCCTTCCTAATTTTCTCCATACAACTAATGCCTCAGTCTAACCAGTGTGAGGAAAATAGGGAAAATTTCCCGGGTATTACCGGGTACTTCAGCTAGTTAAAAATAAAATGAAACCACAAATGCTTGCATCAATTGCAAATCATGTGTTAATCGCTAAGGTAGGTTTGGCCGGACAGGTGACGTTCTGTTGTGATATGACTTCCCGTGGTTCATCATGCATACATTGTCTGTGTTCTCCAAGCTATATACATGAACACATTTCTTCAACCTCTGCTTTATGCCTCATACTGTGGACTCATTCGTCTGTAAATTTAAATTCCACTTGTGCCTTCCACCCATATAAAATGCTTAACATTGACAACTTTCCAATGATGCTGCCATTTGGTCATGTGATGCAGAGTTGCCATCTGCAACCACAAACTATTGCCCAATGAGTGCATAATGCAGGGTTGGCAACTAACATTGCTGAAGGAAGGCAGGCCATGCACATCATCACTTGTATGTCACTGTAATGAAAAGTGGCGAAGGTTAGCGACTCGCTCTCCTGTAATATAATTGCAAAACCTAAGCAAATTAAGTATGCCACGCTACCGACCCACTATAACACACTCAGGCCTGCGTACCTTTATGGAGACTTCATATTTTGAAAACACTATTCCAATGTATGCTTGTACATCAATAAGTGGAAATGCTATGTTGAAGATGATCTATACGAATAAGTGTGTGCGTGTGTCAGTGTGTCAGTGTGTCTCCTCCATTACTCCAAAACCATAAACCTGAGCAGCCTGAAACTTTGCATGCACACAAAGAAAACTCCAAGGAAGTGCAAGAGTAAAAATTGAGTGTTTGGGTAAATTAAAACACCCCTTATGAAGACAATTAACGGCCTTATTTAATTAAATTGTTGGGGGTCAGGTGAGAAGACCACCGAGGGGGGGGGAGCTATGTCGGTTCCCACCAGATTCCCCGGAATTGTAGGCCGTCGCACATGGATATTTCTGTGACGCGGTGGGTCGCTAACCAACCGTGGACGCCAATAACTCAACCGCGTGACATAGGGTTCTCCCGTCTATGCGTTAACTGGGTTACCTAATTAATCACGTGATTTAATTACTAGGGAACACGCCCTCGGAACGCCTTGTTCGAACCGGATCACTCTACCGGACCGGATCACTTTACCGGATCGGATGCAGCCGATCAACACTGTCAAGGATGTCCTGGCTTAAAGGAACGGATCGTTGGGAATAAAGTCCCAGCTAAGCTTGGATTAGGACAATGCTGGATCAATGAAGGAAATGACAAAACGAGCTGGGAACATTTCTCATAATAATTTATTTACAATGGGGCAAGGAAAGGTATGTGGTACAGGGAATAGTTTATTATGGTGTGTTGTGCAGGGAGAGAAAGAAGCGTGAGGTGCGGCAATGTACAAGCGACTTACGAAAGCAGACACAGAGCAAGCAGACTGAACCCAAAATAATAATAATAATAATCTTCAACCTTACTTATGTGGACAGGCGCCAGGACAACTCGCACATGCGCACACACACACATGCACACACAAAAACCCGATGAAGAGGAGTTATTGAAGCAAGAAGGGAGAGGAGCTGAGGCTACGGTCTCTCGGTACCTTGAACAATGGATTGCCGAGCGCGCCACCAATACGTTTGGGGGGAATGCTCCTTGGTGCGATATCGCTCCGATAGCTGGCACGTCGTCTCTTGCTTCGTGCAGCTAGCGTTGAGACGTGACCGTTGGCATGAAGGAGGGACTTGAGTTGGGAGGGCGGAGTCCAGGCGATGACGAAGGAGGGTGGAGTCCAGCACGTGCGGGAGGCGAAGAAGGGAAGAGAGGGAGAACGAACGGCCCCGCTCCTACCTTTATAGGCCCTGTGGCGAAGGGCAGGAGGGCACCCTGAAGCGACACGTCGTCACCCGAACCGGACGCTCTGATCGGCTCCGGTCATCCGCGCGGCCCGGCCTCTGGCCGGAAGCGGCAACATTCCCCTTCTGGCCAGGCGGCCCTACGCCGTGAAAATGTCTTTCTCCGACCTCACGACATGTGAATTGCCCACACCAAACTCCGCATCATGAATTGCCTTGCAAGAACCCCCGGGCCGTGCCCTGATGATCGGCCGAGGGTGGCGTTTGCCCCGCATGCCCACCCGGGTACCCCCGATTAGCGCTGTTCAATGGGCCTGCTTCGTGATACGTCACGTGGCCCTAGCAATCTGGCCTCTGCCTGAACGCGGCTTCGCTGGCCGGAGAGGCGAGGAAACGTCCTCCGTCTATGGGGAACACCTGCGGCTGCCAGCGAGGACCTACGGTAAAGTGTTCGGATAAATCCATGCATATTTCGTGCACAACGTGGCGTGGTTGTCGTTCATTTACTTGTGTTGTGAAAAACCACATCTGTGCAGCCTCTTTAAGAGATATTCATTCGTATGCCTTTTCAATGCAACCAGCAATCTCATCCCAGATCATCGGAAGCTCGAGTCTCTCACCTCGAGCTGCCGAGCATACTATAAGTTGCCGCAAAAGTTGGGTTGAGGGATCGCTTGAGGACGGGAGCTTGTGCAGTGAATGTTCGTGCGGTGCCGTCGTGGCCTTTCTATGCCCCTCCCCTGAAGAAGTTATTCTGAGGGTATCGTGGTTTCCTCGCAGCCGCGGCATGCGATGCACGTGTTGCACGCAAATTCGGATTTACCTCAGAAATAAGCAGAAAAGAGTAGTAGAAATGAAGTTAGTGGTGTAAGCAAACCTTCCTATGAGATCCCTGCAAGGCACGTTCCATTTGACCCACTAGACAAAAGGGAAGGGACTATCTAAACGTACATTAATGGAATAACTGTCTAGGGACCACCATATATTGGGTGCCATTGCCTTGGGGGCTTGCGGTTCCGAGAACCGCAACAATATCATCAGGCGATCCTTGGCCACCTTGCTCTCTGGGGTCTTAAGGCGTTTCCTGGGTAACCTCGCTGGAGTCTGAAGCCGCCATGTTTTTTGGCGTGCGCAACCTTTCCTTGACATGGAACAGGCTGCAACAATTTCTTAATGATAGTTTTTTTTTTCTTCACTTTCCTCTGTTCATCAGAGCTACGAATTGCCGCATACATTGCAATGCTTATAAACGCCCGGAGACATCAGGTTGTTGTTTTAGTTCATTTCCGCACATGTGATCACCACAAGTATCTCTTAAATTAAGGAGAATTACAAAGTTTAAGCTCCAGAATCGAACTTCCAAGCAATTCCAACTCTTCAAAAAGTGTTCATTTGTCCAATTTGGACATATTTGACATTTCGGGTGTCTCCAGGAGGTGTATGTTTAATATGACTGTTAATGATTGCCAATTGCGTGCCAAGGGAGCCATTTCTTATCAACCGTTTCATTGGAGTGCTTAAGCCAGCGTTCTACAATACTCAGACTGTCACTGAATACTGTATATACGTCAACGTGAACAAAGTTTAGGGCTACTCGCCTGCTTTGGCCTCATTTTGTTCTGTGGTGCAACAGGCGGTGGCTGCCTCACTGAAAATGTGAAATTTTATTGTCCACGAAGTTTCCCGTTTTTGATGGCGTTGCACTACCCATAATTTTGACGTGGATAAATACAAATATATATTAAGCGTTTTGCTTTTAAAAGCTTCTTCAAACATTTCGTGCATTGTGTGGGAAAGCCACTTGGTGCGTTCTTCAACATTCACTTGCGATACCATGGTTCTGCACTTGAGGTAGGAAGGCAAAATAAATTATATGATCACAATGAGAAAAAAAATCTTTTCAGTTCTGAAGTAAGGGATCGCCACATCATGGCAGGAAGGCTGAGAGGTACACATGCTCACTCTGTGTAGCCTGGATTTGACTCACAACCCTGCTCTAAACTGTCGTCCTGGTGTTTCACAGGCCGGGTGATTCATCACTGTGCATGTCATCTCCCGGATGGACGATAAACTGTGCGTCACATCTGCCAGAATCCCTCACCCCTCTCCCACCCCTATCCCTCTTTCCGACTCTGACCTCTCTCTCTCCGACCCCTCCCCTCTCTCTCCACTCCTCTCTCCCAATGCTTCCCATGGTCTCCCATCTTTCACTCCTGTTGAGGGGACTGTAGCAAGGTCGCTGCATGTACGAGCTATTGGTTTTGAATGCTTCCGCCCCAGGTCTCACTGTGTGTGTGTGTGTGTGTGTGTGTGTGTGTGTGTGTGTGTGTGTGTGTGTGTGTGTGTGTGTGTGTGTGTGTGTGTGTGTGTGTGTGTGTGTGTGTGTGTGTGTGTGTGTGTGTGTGTCGGTCGTTGATTGGTATCTACATATGCTGGTTTCAGAATGTAGAATGGAGTCCTCCCAGGACAGGCTCAAAGCATCCACCTTCATTTCAGTAAGGAGTCATGATTCATGGACCAAACTGTGAAGTTTTCTGTTCTCAAAGTCTCTTCAGGATCATCTCTTCAAAGAGGGCTCTCTTCAGGATCATCGCTCAACCCAGGATGGCTTCCAACTGTAGTTCGTTTGTAATAATATTCCCAGGTATGGTTTTTAGTTCACCTGTAAAGTAGTTCCGGGGAGCTTATGGGATGGCAAGTCCTCCGTCCGTCCGTCCGTCCATCCACAAATACTTGCAACTTCTCAGAAACTACACATACAATTTCAATGAAATTTGACAACAACCTTCATCAGCCATGACTGCAATAAAAAACGGGCTCTGAAAGGGTCTACAAAGGGAGTTTATGTGCGGGTGGGGAGAAAGAGTGGGTTGCCCCCCAAAAGAGGTATTTGCTTTCTTCTCAGAAACGATACACACAATTCCGATGAAACCACAACAACCTTCATCACCCATGACATACCAAAGTTTGTTCCTTACATTTGCAAAATCAGGCTCTCAGAGGATTTAAGGGGGGTTGCCCACCAAAATATGTATTTGCTTTCTTTTCTGAAACCACACACACATAACTTGACCACAACCTTTATCACCTGTGATGTACCAAGGTTTGTTCATGGCATTAAAAAAAATCCATAGGTATTTACTTTCTTCTCCATTATATATTTTGTGGGTCATCCATGCCTACCAGTGATTGCCTGGTTATCTTATCCAGCCGCTACCAGGTGAGCGCCCAGGGGATTTCCCCTATGTTTAATATCTTAGTGAGGTTTTTTTTATCATCATTCCTGTCACTCCAGCTATCACTGGAACAACTTTGGCATTCTTCAGCTTCCAAGACCTTTTCGCTTCCTTCTTGAGGTTTTGGTGTTTGGTCATTTTCTTGATATCTGCATCGTTTAGTCCAAAATCACTGCTATTAACACCTCAATCAGCAACGCCTTCTTCTCTTTTTTTTTGTACCTAAGTATTATATCTTTTCGCAACGCTTTGTTTTCAATCTTCACGCTCTATGGGATCATAAGGTCGTACGTGAGCGGTCGGTACTTCCGTGTTTTCAGTGATTACTTTTGGTTCATGTTCCCACAAATTTTCTGGAACTGGGATATCAAAGTTTTTGCAGATGTGCCAGCAGATTGCTTTACAAACTGTTGTGTCATCGTGTGTACAGCTGTTCTGACATGAGTGTTTTTTTGTGTGTGTTCAGTCGTTAAGCATAACATATCATTCTCTTTACTAACCTCACCTGCACCCCTCACCTTTCTCTCTTTTTTTCCCATATATATATATCTCTCTCTCTCTCTCTCTCT
>NC_140964.1:100926354-100988854 GCF_056783735.1 Eptatretus burgeri | reverse complement strand
AACACCAACAACATGACGGAGGGAGAAATTAGATGGAGATGGACAAACAAGGGATGCAGGTAACGATAAGAGGTAAGGGAGAACGCAAAGGGTGGACAACATGGATAATAAGCAAAATTGTGATTGACCTGTTTGTTATTTTATTTTGTCAAGGTCTGAGGAGAGAGCAGAGGCTGCTGCCTGTCTGTTAGAAGGATAAGAGATGTCATGGCAGAGAGTGCAGTCATCAGCAAAGAGATAAAGAGTATTTTCCAGAGTCAGTGAGATCGTTGATGAAGATTAGGAATAAGATGGGGCTGATAACACTGCTCTGGGGTACTCCAGTCTTGACAGGGAGAGGAGATGAAACGGTTCTGTTGAGAGCCACACGTTGTTTCCAAGAGGGGAGGAAGTCAGTAATCCAAGAGTGGAGTTGACCTTGGATTCCATAAGCAGACAGTTTGGAGAGCAAAGCAGGATGCCAGACTATCAAAAACTCGAGATATGTCCAAAGAGACGGCTCTGATTTCATGTCTGATGTTGAGAACCTCCACCATTGTTGGGAGAGTAAAAGTAGCATATCCAAGGTAGAGTGACCAGGTCTGAATCCGAATTAATGATCTGAGATGAAGATTTTGGAGAAAAGGAATGATTTTTTGTCAACTGCAATGATGGATTTCATGACTTTGCTGATGATTGGAAGTACAGTAAGCTAATTGGGCTGTCATGAAGGGGATCTGTTCTTGCACCTTTTTGATGCTGTGATGTTGAAGGGGATCCTTTTTGATGCAGTGATGATGGCTGATTTCTTATTTTCCAGGTGGATATAGGAAACCAGTCCTGAAGTGTGGAAAAAATAATAATAAACCCCCCTCGCCCCCCCCCCCCCGGCAAATACACAAAGCACGAATGTCGAAGCAGGTCACACGTTATGACCCGCGGATATGCAGTGTCCACGAAGAGTGAATCTGTGAATCGCAGGGTCTGATAGTTGAAAATTTTTTAAAGAAAGAGATAATGTCAATGTTTTTGAAATTCTGCCATAAACTTCCTGGCATTTGCACCAATGTCCATGTCTGTTGTTTTAGCCAGCGAACTTTGCATAATTGAGTTATTTACTCAAGAATAAAAGTGTGGGATTTCCATGGAGGGACTCCTTCAGAATATGGTCACTTTCAGCTGCATTTCACTATATATATAATATTGTTACGGGTTTCCGCCGCGTTCGGCGTGCGGACGACTGTTCTAGCCAAATCGCGGTCGCGCGCCCACCGAAGGCCGCAAACCAGTCGTGACTTTCCGGACCAACCCCAAAATCCAGTCACGGATGCCTGAACGCATCATAAACTAGCCAATTATTCTGTCCATGCGCTACAGGGTTGATCGCCGAATTATCGATGTACCTAATTATTCGCGCGGACAGAAATACCGGGAGTTTATACCTCGACGGGACCTGTACGAAAACGAGCTGCTTAAGCGGCTCGTTCCGTGTGCGAAGCCGAGCGGTTTTAATTCGCCAAGTCCCGTAGGACCAGATTTACTTTTAGTGGCTTTAAAATCCAGTTAATATCCCGAGCGCACTATGGCAGGCAATACAGGAAGGGACGAAACGAGCAGGTTGACATTCAAACAATGCGGCATTTATTTACAGCAGGTATGCAGTCAATGAATGGGGGAATGGGGGCAAGACACGAGCAAAAGCTTACAGCCGAGTTCTATTCGGAATGTACAAGCACGTACTTACTCACAATTCCACTTAGACAAGGCGCCACAGACTTTCATACAAAAACCCAAGAAAGAAAAGACACGGGCTCGTAAGCCTTTAATATTCCTCAGAGCCAGGATGACCGAAAGGCTCCGAGAGGTCGGGCCGGTTACCTCGCCGCCCCTCGGTGGCGACTCGGGCTTCGGGTTGGCAACCCTCGGTGTCTCCGTCTCACTGGCTTGTTGCCAACGTGGCAGCGGCTTCGAATGGCGGCTTGGTGGGTCAAGGGCCTTGCGATGCGCCCGACTCTCCACTACCGTCTGGCTGCGCTCCAAGGCTTCTCACACGAGCTACTGCTCCAGCGATTGACCCACCAACGACTCGACCTCTCGCACCAACTCCATGACGACCCTCAACTTCCTCCAACTCAACTCCCTCCAACTCAACTGCTCTCTCAGCGTCCCAACGCAGCTATTTATCGGGTCCGGGGCGTTCGCCCTTCCCTTCCCGGCACGCGGGGGAAAATCCTTGGGAGGGAGATTGGTATGTGCTTACGCCTTTTTGAGGGCCCCACCCCAACCGTCAAATCTGTTTTCTTCCTCGGATGGCTTTCTGGGAGTGTTGTTCTTGTTTGTCGAGGAGGGTCATTCTTCTTCAAGGCAAAAGGCCGTTTTGATCTGGTTATGTTTGTGGAGATGCCATGGTTGTAGACTTTGTGGCGTTGTGGTGGAGGTGGCGTGGTTGTGGAGTTGGTGTTGAAGAGATGTTGTTTAAAATAAAAGATAGCAAAGAATAACGGCTAACTCAAAGATTCACACCTGGCACACGAACAATTCCCGTTATACATTGGTGGGGGAATCTAACCTGGAACACACACTTATCGAAATAACTGATCTCTGGGGAACCTGAATGGTGTTCTTTGAATTTCCACCACTGTAACAATATATTATATCTATATATGTATATATATATATATATATATATATATATATATATATATATATACATACATACATACATACATACATACATACATACATACATACATACATACATACATACATACATACATACATACATACATACATATTTGCCATATTCAATATTGTCAACATTAAAATCCTCAAAGGACACTGTTAATGTCGTAAAAACACTCAAATTCTCACTCTTATTACATGTAATATGCAGCAACTGCTATCTTCATTCACACAAGATACATCGCACCTATCAACTCAGCATGGCTTATGCCGTGTTACCACTATGTCATGGGCTTTTTCCCAACCATGATATGAAACAAAGTTGGACTTTTGATCAGGAGTTGCTCTTTGTTATTTGCATCTGTGTAATTTTGTGGAACAAAATAATTGCTTTGGTATTGTTATGGAATCAAGATCTTAACTTTGAAAATTGAAATTTGTGACATGCAGTACCCTGCTTCCAAACACCCAAACACGATGTGTTCTTGAAAATATGTTTGTAAGCTGGATGTTCGTAAGCTGGAACAATGAATCCACTTTAAGTCCGTTAACAAGTGATTAATTGGTTCCTGAACACAAATTAAACCTTTATTCATTTATTTTTTTTACAAGAAAATTATTAAATGTACTTTTTTAGCATAAAAAATGAATAAATTCGAGTAAATGTAACATGTGTAGAGTGGTGTAAGGGACAACGAGTGATAACGAGCTACAGGGGTTTATGGTGAGGCAGGGTGAGCACTGCCATCTCTCGGGCCAGTAAGGAACCCAATGGGGAGAATGGTGTGTGAAATGGCAGAAGAGTGTTGGAGTGAAGCCCAATTGAATGAGGTGTAAATTACGGTCTGAAGGTCTGATTGGGTATTTGCCTCTTGAGGTCTGAATTCCTGCATTTAGTGCACAGACATGGTGTGTTCAAAACAGCCGTGTTCGTATGAATGGATCGAAAGTTTAACACTGAAACATTGCTATAAAGTATAATGTTCATATTTACAGGTGTTTTTAAGCTGGGGATTACTTGTATAGGACTCGTCACTTTAAATGAGGCATGCGTTCAAAGCAAAATCGTTTAAAGCGAACCACTTTTAACATGGTACAAAGGAAGACATGTTCCAGACCCTATCAAATACCTAAGACTGTTTTCTCACTCACCGATAGAGGAAACGCAAATAATGCGTCAATATTCAACTAGCTATCTGCAATCACAAAGCGATTGCCAAGGGTAAGCCGAGGGAGGCCCGCGACTTCTCCTTGGCCTACGACCCCAATGCTGGCATTTTTTTTCTTTCGTCCACAATATGACCTTGACCATCAACATTTCCAGATTATAGTGTAAATGAAGTAAATGTCCCTCGGAGCAGCACGTGTCAAAGTCAAAGGGCAGAGGAGCTCCTTGTGAGCCAACAGCCTTCCATTTTGAATGCCCAACTGTGTCTGCAGACGTCCTCCTGCAGTTGGTTTACTTTTTTTTGTCAGAGGTTGGTGGCAGAATTTGCACTCCAGCCACCGTAAAACACTTCATTCCGCAAAACCCACAAATGTGAGGAAATCTGAAAACCCACTCCGTGGGATTACCTCCTGTGCTGCTGCCCTTCAAAGGGCAGCTCACCGGATGACGAAATTGGGGCAAAGCCTTCGGGACCCCCATTCCTTGAGGATAGGAGGAAAACCACAGAGTAAACCTCTGAGGTTAACCTGAGGTAGTTACTTCGGGTGGGTGCCTGGAATGTCCTGTCTCTAAGAGAGGACGATCAACGCTCCCTGTTATCATCTGAGCTCAAGCATTTGAACATAGGTATTGCAGCTCTCTGAGGCTTGGAGACCGGATAGTGGTAAGATCATGGCAGGTGGTTACACCTACTATTGGTCTGGTTGCTCTGATGGTTTCCACGCCCAAGGAGTTGCTGGAGCTGTGTCCAATAAGCTGACTCCAATGATAATTGCGGTAACACCGGTCAAAGAGCGTAACCTGAGACGAAGGATTCGGCACCCCTTGGGTGTCGTTTCCCTGGTCTCTTCATATGCTCTGACTGAGGCGAGTGGTCTCACTGTGAAAGACACATTCCATACCGCGCTCGATTCTGTGGTTGATCAGGGCACCAGATGAGATACTCTTCCAGTCTTGAGGGATTTCAATGCATCGACTGGAACTGATAGGGATGGCTATGAGATGTGTGTTGATCCCCATGAGTCTGGACTGTGAACCAAAATAGCACTAAGCTCCTTCACTTTGCAAGAAGTCATGGACTTAGGCTGGCTGGTTCATGGTTTCAGTGCCCACAAGCTCATCGCTGGACTTGGAATTCCAATGCTGGCCGTGTGACAAAGGAGATGACCATGTGCTCGTTGATGGTTGCTGGAGGATGATCCAGAACTGCAGGGTCTACCGGAGTGCTCAGTTCCTCAATAAAGACCACATGCTGTTTTAGCAACTGAAGTTGCAGCTTAAATCTGGGAGAATGGTACCATTCCAACCTCGGTGGGATGTTGGCAAGCTCAAGGGTGAGAGTGTAGCTGAGGAGTTTGCGGACAGGCTGAGTGGGGATTTGGGGGGTCGGGGTGCTTTGGGGAATCCTGAAGAGTTGTGGAGTGCCTTCAAGACCACCGTTCTTGATGTTGCCGGTGGATGTCTTGGAACTCACCGTTGGGTGAAGAGGAATTTTGTCTCTCAAGGGATACTGAATATCATTGACCAGAGTTGCAGGACCAGGCTTAATGGCAGAGCTGTGCTGTTCAGTGAGCTGAGGTGTAAAACTGTACGTGCGCTTGGGGTGGACAAGGAGGTATGTGTGCGAGGAATCTGTGAGGAGGTAGAGCATCACCTATTGTCAAGTGGTTCTTGTCCTGCTTCCAGGGGAATTCGCACATTGCGTTCATCCAAGCCCATCCCTTGGTTTACTGCAGTTATAGCAGAGGGGGGTGGGCTCTTGACAGAGGAGTCCGAAGTGAAGGCCTGCTGGGCCAGTTACTTTGAGTGGCTGTCCCAGCCTGATCCACCAGCTGTCGAGTTGGATGTCAGAGGTGTTACTATCCCTATTGCTGAACCTCCAATCAACTGTGATCCACCTTGGTTTGTGGAAACACAGGCTGCGGTGAACCGGTAGAAATGGGGTAAAACTCCTGGGATCTGTGGCATCCATGCGGAACTTTTCAAGGCTGGTGGAAATGCCGTACTCGTGTCGTTGCATGCAGTTCTGTGCTCTTCTTGGAACACAGGCATCATCCCAACTGACTAGAAGAGGGGCCTTGTCCCTCTCTGGAAAGGGAATGGTGATCGCCAAGACTGCAACAACTACCGAAGGGTGACGCTGCTCTCAGTGTCGGGCAAGGTCTTTGTTCGGATAATTCTTGATAGGATTCACCACCATCACCATCTGCTTGAGCACCAGCATCCAGAGCAGTGAGGCTTTACACCAAAGAGGTCAACGATTGACCGTATCCTTGCTCTTCGAATCCTCATCGAATGCAGAAGAGTTTTGGCAGGGTCTGCTTGCAGCCTATGTTGTTCTCTTGAAAGCATTTCATTCAGTGAATTGGGATGCCATCTGGAGGATTCTTGGTCTTCGTGGGGTGCCACAAAACTTGATCAATCTGATGTCTGAATTATACTCTGCTACTGAGAGTGCTGTGAGATGTGGTGGTACCATCTCTGACTTATTTCCAGTTGTTACTGGAGTTTGTCGGGTGTGTTCTGTCCCCTACACTTTTCAGCTCTTGTATGGACTGGATTCTGGGGAGGATGTCAGAGAGATCAAGGTGCCATGTATTGTTTGGGAATGTCAAGATCCCTGACCTTGATTTCGCAGATGATGCGGTCATCTTTGCTGAGACTCTGGATATCCTTTTGGGGGCCCTGGAGGTGCTGAATGAAGAGTCGGAGCCACTGGGATTACGGGTTTCTGGGGTCAAAACTAAGATCCAGGCTTTCACTGACATATAGGATGCTGCTCTCTTGTCTGCACCTGTTTGTGGTGAGGATGTTGAGGTCACGGCAAGATCCACTTACCTTGGCAGTGATAGTCATGTCTCTGCTGGCTGTGAGGCAGAGCTTTATTGACATCGAGATCAGACCTGGGGAGTGATTAATTCACTGGATCATGTTGTGTGGCGCTGTCGGTACCTGTGTAGGAGGACGAAAGTCCCAGTCTTCAGGTCCTTGATTCTTCCAGTCTTGCTCTTCGGATGTGAGACTTGGACTCTGACCAGTCATCTGAGATGGAGACTTAATTTCTTTGGAACCAGGTCTCTTCAGAGAATCCTTGGCTATCACTGGTTGGACTTTGTGTCCAACCAGCGGTTGCTGAGAGAGACTCAAATGAGACTTGTTACCTTTATAGTCTGTGAGCGTCAGCTGTGGCTGTATGGACATGTGGCTCGTTTTCCTGACGCTGATCCTGCTCACCAGATTCTCTCAGCGATGGAGCCTCGTGAGTGGAGGAGGCCAATGGGCAGACCATTGCCTCGTGGTTGCAGCAGTTTGATCAGCATCTCAAGGAGATGGGGATGGGCTAGGCATCTGCCTTGGGGATGGCCAGACGGAGGCCCCTGGAGTACCGGTGGAAAGTGGAAGCAGCGACGTGCTGCTCCGGCACGTGCTCCCATACCTGACCTGACCTGACCTGAAGTAAATTTGTCCCATGTAGAATATATCCATACAACTCAACATCATGAAAATCGGAGAGAAATTTTTCAATTTATGATCAAAAAGGTGTTTTGTTAATTCGGTTACAATCAGAAATATGTACATCAAGTGGATGAATCAAATATGAGGTGCAGATACACTATCGTGTTGTCAGAACATCTTGGAAGGCATCTTGGAACAGCAGTCTTTGAGATTCCGCATTGGTAAACTTGAGTTATGCTAAAAAATAATACTGTATTGCATTTTTTTTTTTAGAACACCATTGCACATTGACATTTAACCCAGATGGGTATGATGTAAATTGAGCATAAATGCACTTCGCTCTAGGCTATCTAGAGAGGGCAATTTTGTTACGATCAGACAATCCTGTCAAATTTCAGTGAAAAATGTTGAGATGTCGATAATTGTCATGACCTTAAAATTTGGTCGAGGTCAAATTATGTCAACTTTGTGTACTTTTTATTCCCATTAATGATACAAAATTTCATTCCTAAAGTCCCAACTGGCTCTGAGATACAGCTCAGACATTGTCAGACATAATGGGAGAAAAACCTAAATGGTGGTTTAGTATTCCTTGGAGTCTAAGACCTTGACCTTTAACCCACAGGGTTATGATGTAAATTAAGCTTAAATGAACATTGCTATAAGCTATCTAGAGAGGGCAATTTCATTTTGCTCGGGTATACCTTTGCCGAGTTTTGTTGAAAAATGTTAAAATGTCTATAATTGAGTCAGAACCTTAAAATTAGGTTCAGGTCAAAAAAATATCGTCACCCCCACATACTTTCTCTCCATATTATTGATGGAAAGTTTAATTCCTAAAGTCCTCGGACATTGACAGAAGATAAATGGGAGAAAAACCTAAATGGTGGTTTATTACTCTTCGGGGTATAAGACCTAGTACAGACCTTTAATTTGGAGGGGTGTTATGTAAATGAAGCGTAAATGCGCCTTGCTCTAGAGCAGGGGTCGGGAACGTTTTTGACTCAGAGAGCCATTAAAGCAAAATATTTGGAAATCTATTTCAGTGAGAGCCATATAATATATTCTAAGACTGAATTCAACTAAATGTGAGTATAATAAGCCTCTGAATTTATTCTTTTTAAATAATGTTGTTATAATACTCACCATTAATGGGACTTCTGGTGCTGCATGGATTTGCTGATGGCTTTGTAGTCTGGTTGGTACTTGGTGAGGTTAAGCTTCATGCAAGCGTTGAGGCTTTCATCCGTTAGACGTGATCGTAGGTTGGACTTGATGTTTTTAAGATGTGAGAATGACTGCTCACATGCATACGTAGATCCAAACAAGGTCAATACAGCAATACTCACACGCTGCAGTGTGAGGTGTGTGACAGGAAGCGCGTTCCAAGTTTTGATAATCAGCTCGTCTTCGGGTTGAAGTTTTTTCATTTCTGTCCACATGTGCTTGCTCGCCAACTCTGCTTTCTGTCGTGCGATTCTTTCCAAATCTTCATTCAGTGACTTGATCTTATTCACCCACATGTCTGAGGCCTTCAAGTCAGCCACTTCTGCTTCAAAATCTCTGATGGAGACACCAGGAATGTAACTCAGGTCGGCTGTGTTCAGTGAACACTCGTTTGGATGGGTGATGAACTTAAAAAGACGAGTGTGCTCACGAAATTCTCCAAAGCGTGCTTTGAATGACTGTAGGAGACTGGATGTGAAGCCAGCTTACTGGTGGAGATCAAAGTATTGAGTGGGCTCACTTGCTGTGCATGCATCTTTAAATTGTCTGTTTTTCAAAATGTAGTAAACGACCTGTTTCAAGATCCATGATAAAGAGCTCCAGCTTGTTTTCAAAAGCAAACACGGCTTGTTGAAGGGATAACACTGTATTTCCAATGCCTTGCATTTTCACGTTGAGCTCGTTCAGATGTTCAGTCATATCCACGAGATAGTAAAACTTGAGGAGCCACTCAGTTTCGGCTAGCTCAGGATGCTCAATCCCTTTCATTTCAAGGAAAGTCCGGATTTCGTTGAGGCAAGCCGCAAAACGGCTAAGCACCTTCCCTCTTGACAACCAACGCGCATTGCTGTGCAAAAGCAGACTGTGATAGTTATTTCCAACTTCATCCAGCAGTGTTTTAAACTGGCGAGCATTTAAGGCTCGGGCAACAATAAAGTTGATCACACGAATGACCAGCGAAATCACTTCGCCAAGCTGCCCATCACACATCTGAGCACAAAGTGCCTCCTGGTCTAGAATGCAATGGAAACTTAGGATGGGTCTATTTTCATGTTCACGGAGAAGCGCCACAAATCCTTTGTTTTTCCCCACCATACACGGAGCACCATCAGTACACACAGAGATAAGTTTATCCATTCGTAGATTTTTTTCTTGAGCGAACTCCATGAAAGACTTGAATAAATACTCACCTCTTGTGGACCCTTTTATTGGCAGAACAGCAAGACTTTCTTCTCGCAGTGTATCACCAGCAGCATATCTTGCAATCACACTGAACTGCGACAAATGGCTTATGTCTGTTGACTCATCCAAAGCCAGGGAAAAGAACGGCGCTGTATTTATGTCCTTCACTTGCGTTTCCTCCACTTGGTTTGCCATCATGATGGTACGATCATGAACAGTTCTTGCCGACAGAGGCATGTCTTGTATCCGTTTGATTATCTTGTCTTTGTTCGGAAGATCATCAAAAAGTTCATTGGCGACATCCAGCATGAACGTTTTAGCATACTCGCCATCTGTGAATGGTTTTCCGTTCCTCACTATTGCTAAAGATCCAGCAAAGCTGGCGGAATTATAGTCACCTTGCCGGGTCCATACGCGGAGTTGCTGCTGGCTGGCTTGCACCCTGCTCAGTAGCTCTTGGCACGCTTTCTTTCTGCTGTCTCCCACAGGGTATTTTGATGCAAAGGTAGCATGGCGCGTGTCGAAGTGCCGCTTTATATTCGACCGTTTCATCGATGCAATTTTGTCATTGCAAATTAGACACACCACAGAACCTGCTCTCTCCACAAAGGCGAATTCTTCGGCCCATTTGTCCTGAAATGTATGATACTCCTCATCTTTTTTTCTTTTCGCCATCTTCATCGAAGGGTTAGCTTTGAGCAAATGAGAGAGAGGGAGATGTTGACCCAAGTGAGTCTGGCTGGCCTGCGCACGGGCTGACATACTCGAGAGGTGCGGCGCGGCCGGCCGACTCTGGGATGCTGTCGCCTCAGCGGTGGCGCGTGATTGGTCGAGATGAATTCCGTGACGCGTCTCGGCGGCGGCACGTCATTGGAGGAGCCGAAATCACGAGTCGCCTCAGCGGTGGCGCGTGATTGGTCGAGATGAATTCCGTGACGCGTCTCGGCGGCGGCACGTCATTGGAGGAACCGAAATCACGAGTCGCCTCAGCGGTGGCGCGTGATTGGTCGAGATGAATTCCGTGACGCGTCTCGGCGGCGGCACGTCATTGGAGGAACCGAAATCACTACTCGCGTCGGCCGCATGACTGGACGAAACAAAAACCGCTTCAGACAATTCGGAGGTGTTTTTTCTTCTCTCCTTCTGCCAAGTTCAGCCCTGCACGTGAATGAAGCACGACACCATTCAAACTATAGGTAAAGCTTCTGCGAGAAATATTGGGCTTTCCAAGTTTCAAACTCCAATTTTATCTGCAAGCCAGATGCAATCATCAAAAGAGCCATACCTGGCTCGCGAGCCACACGTTCCCGACCCCTGCTCTAGAGTCTAGAGCCTAGGCTATCGAGAGAGGGTAATTTCATTCTGATCGGACAAACCTTGGTCAAGTGTGTTAATCATCGCATACTTTCCATTCACATTATTGATGCAAAATTTCATTCAGAAAGTCCAAGCCAGGTCTGAGATACAGCTCAGACATGGGTAGTACAGCTTAGAAATTGTTAATGCAAGAAGGGGGGGGGGATACAAGAAAGACATTGTGCATAGCACGATACTTGATAAATCCTCAAAACAAATGTGACTTTAAAAATAATTGGTGGTTGAATTCAATGACCAAAAATGCAAATTTTGTTCAAATTTAAAGTCAATTGGATGAAAATTGAGAATTTTAGAAATTCCACCTTAATTGTTAACCTTTGCCCTGTGTTGACCTTTTGACCTCAAAATCAATAGGCTTCTTCCCTATGATCAACTCTTCCGTTTGGCGACTATTTGTGAAGATCGGTTTAAAATTGTGACCTGAAGGCGATTGACAGTCAAGCAAACAAGAATAAGACGTCGTGCAGAGCACGATGCTTGCAAAATCTACCCCCCCCCCCTCCAAAGTTTGCCATGGATACATAAAATTGTCCATTTCACTTGAGTAGTAGATTAATGGGGTTTCGAGTGCAGTCATTCAAATGAATGGGGGAAAAGGGGGAAACTCTCTGATTTAAGGTTAAAAAGCCCAAAACAGGAGTCTGATTTTCTCCCCATTTACCCCATGCAAATGAATGGGGAAAAAACTCTCTTATTTAACCCCTAAACCTCTAAATAGGAGACTGGGATAATACAAATGAATTGAAAAAAACTCTGTCTGAAGGCTCAAAAGCTCAAACCAGGAGTTTAATCTCTGCCCCCTTCCCCTCCTCCACCCTTCAACCCCCCCCCCCAATGTTAAATTGGGATTAACTTAAGGAACTGACTTAAATTGGGATTATAATTAAGATCTCTGCCCCATTGAGACACTGATTAAAACAACATTTCTTTTATATTATTATTCCATTCAAAGAGTGAGCCAATGAATATTTGATCATGTTCTACTTCAGGTAATGAATTAATTTTCCTATTACATTCATCACCATCGAGTATGTTCACAAATATTATTTTGGAACTTAGTTCTTGGTCTAAATATCTTTGTTGAGCAGAAATAAAATGATAAACTTCTCTTAATGCTCTTGTTTGATGACCTGAACCACATATATCATTTTGAGATTATAGTAAATTGTTTTTTCCATTGTTTAATTGATAACCATCAAAGTTTTCAGTCCATTCAAGGATATTTTTTTTATTTACATCATCTAACGTATTTGTAATCAAATTTATCCGCTTATTTGTTTTATCTACTTTTACCCCAGTTATTTCTTCACTAAGACTTATTTGATATTTCTCACATTCTTTATGTTTTCCATTTAATTACCAAGGTTGATTACATCTCTTTTATCATCAAAAGCTCCTAATGCTTTCTTATTTATTTCTTCTGTATATAATTGATGTTTATAACTTCTTATTTTATTCATTTTTCTTTACTCTCCCTTCTTTAAGATTAAACAGTTGTAAAAATGTTTAAAGTTTATTGTTTCATTTCTTATTTTTTTCTTTATTCCCTTTAACTTCTTTTTACACCTTTCAATATTATTGTCAATATATGTAAAAGCATAAGCCTTTGAACTCAATCCTATAAATTCACTCATAACCTTCCCACCCAATTCATCTTTAAACTTACCAATAACCATTTCGTTATTTGATGAAAACAACACATCACGAGGTTTATAATTACTTGTATCATATTTTCTTCTTCTTCTTTCGGCTGCTCCCGTTCGGGGTCGCCACAGCGGATCATCCGTATGATCCGCATAGTGATTTGGCACATGTTTTACGCCGGATGCCCTTCCTGACGCAACCCTGGTCGCCTCTTAAGACACAGGGATATGGTACACCTATTTTCACCGGGGTATATACCAGCCCAGTACACTGGTACTCATTTCGCCGACCTCGGAAGGATGACAGGCTGAGTCAACCCCCTGGTGTATTAATTCAGTGGCCCAACGGGGCTTGAACTCAGGACCTCTTGGATCCCAAGCCGCTGCCCTAACCACTGCGCCAACACCAGGCTTAATTACTTGTATCATATATATTATCAATATTATCAATCATATCCTCATATACATCTCCAGTCTTTATTTCTAATATAAAACTATCTGTATCCATATATAACAATGACACATTATCCTTATACTTCAATTTTAAATTATTATAGTAATAGTCATACATAAACAACTTTGACACATCAAGAATTGATGTTCCTATATAAATAGGTTTATCCATTTCAATACTCTCTTTTTTCAAATGAATAGCACAAAAGTTCTCTGAAAATAACTCCACCCGTTCAAAACTTGGTTTGTTAATTGACTTTTAAGCCTGTTTCCAAGATGTAGAAAGTCTTATGTTTTGTCGATTCCTAACATTTTCCATAGTCTTTCCAAATACAGCATTATTCATTAATTTATAAAAGTCCTTCTCAAAATCTGTTTTTGTTTCTGTTCTCCTTTTTGTATTAAAATCAATGTACTTCTTTAACCAATGACTTTGCTTAAATTTCAAAATCCGCTGAATTTTCCTCACTCTCAACCCAGCAGATAAATATTGTCTCAAGTTCCTTTAATGTAAAACATAACTTTCTTTATCATTTAATGTAGTAAGTTGTTTTTCTGAAGATTTACCCTTTATATTAAATGACTGTTGGTAATCACTTAACCATTCTTTTCTTGGACTTTCTTTATCGGAGGCATAGGGTAGGTCTTTATGTTTATTATGAAGTTATTCAGGGTATTTTAAATCAACCTCAAAATAATATCCAACTTCAGCCTCATCCAATTCTTTTTGAGAGGAGATAACAATATCAAGTAAAACTTTTTCATAATGTTTTTCTTTAACCCATTTAAGTTTCCCATAAGGTAAAGATTGAGACATTGCCCACCCATACAAATTGTTAGCATCATAATACATCAGGTAAGAGTTGTCCTCATTCTTATTATAATCAGGAAGATATTTGTTATTTGCTTTAGCATATCTCTTGGAACATACTTGAGATATTCTTCCTCTTTTCGCCTTCTCTATCATTAAACGCATATCTATATCACTGATTAATTCCAAATTTTGTTTTGTCATTTTGAACAGAGCACTCCAAGCCAAACCCGGGGCTGTGTAATAGTGAGCGGGGTCTAATCCATAAGAATTTTTATTATGACAGACTGTTCTAAAAGTTTCAAACACATCACTTAATAACAGTACATCAGGTTTAAGATATAAATCATGATATTCCCCAAGATCCTTTATATAAAACTTCTCCCAAACCTTTTTAGCTTGTGTATAATCTTCATCAGAAATATGAGTATTATTCAACTTACCATAGAAACTTTCCCTTGAAGGAAGTTGTGTTTCTTTAAACCTTTCAAATGAATCCATGTAGTCATACGGATATATTACCTTTTGTGATAGGAGATCAATCTCTTCTTGATTTGAGAAATATGATGTAAGACTTGGGAAGTTTTTAATATTTGGTGCTAACTCAGATAATGAATCTCCCATAAACTTGTGTGTGTCAAGAAATCTGATATGGGTTATGGGGGATGTATAAATTGTTTTTGTGAATGAGATGTATTTTTGATCTATGTTAGGAATGGCAGAAATATCTCCAGATGTCTTTGAAAGTTAATTTATAAATAGGTTGTGAAGAAAGACGGGAATAAAGTTTTGAGGTTTGTAATTAATATTACAACAAGAATGAGCGGGACCTCTATATTTACCAGTAAGATGACAATGATCTCTAACTTTAAACTCCTTAATTTTCTCCCCACAAATATGGCAAGTACTGTTCTCTCTAAATTCATTTTCCTCTTCCTTTGTTAATGACATTGGTTTGTAGGTTTTCACCATTATTTCTCTGAGTCTTATACAATCTTTTTCCAATTATCTGACAAACTCCTCTGAGGCATCTCCCCCTCTATAAACTTCTAACTTGTTCTATTCATCACCAACAGCTGATTTGATATAACAACAGAAACCGCAAGGAGTATGTTTTTGGTATATATTTGTGTATGATTTATTTTGATTTGGAGAAACAGTGTCTTTCTTTTCAAGGATACTTTCAAAATCACCATATATCACAAACATATGTTTTATAGATTTGTTAAAATCTTCGAATGATATGTTTGAACCTGCTTCTGGTAAATTGATTACGGTTGAGTTATGATTACTACAATATTTTGAATGGTGATTTAATCATTCTTTTGTGTGAAAGGAGTTGAGACATCTCTTACAAGGATATGTTTTACATTTTCTCTTATACATTTGTGATTTGGTTAATCTTGAGAAATTTTTGATGAAAGCATAATGTGATTTTTCCTCTGAAGTAAAGTGGAGGTCAATGTGTGTTTCATCATTTTTATAGTTGTTTGAAATTTTTAATATCTGAAATTTGTTTGTATCCGTTAATCCATATACATTAACAGAAAGATTATATATTCATTTTCTCAAATTCAGGAATATCTCTCAATGACATTGGAAACTTTAAATCTTTAACATTTAATGTATTCTCATATTTCTTATAATGTTTAACCCTTTCAGGATTCCATTGTGGAGGATGTAAGTGAGCAAGAACAGACCATAGAAAACATTTATTATCTTTGTTTTGAATATTAACAACCACTTTCTTAAGTTTTATCTTTTTTGGTAAATTAATATAAGAAGAACTTTGAAGAGGATCTGATTTTAAGATGTGTATATCTAAAAAGATTATTTTTGTGATAGTAAATCCACTACCTACTACAGTGTTATCAACATCTTGTTCTTGTCTCTGGAGATCATCGTAAACATCACATCTTACAAAATCTTGAAATGATGAGATAAAGTGAGGGTTTGTCCTCATATAGGGAGTAGTTTAATCGTCTTGTCTTACCATTTTCAATTTTCCTCCTATATAAAACTTAAAAGTTTTCATTTCACTTAATGTTTTTAATTATAGTTACAATACTTTGTTTAACCATATCAACAGCTTCCATGATTGAAGATGGTCCAGGGTCTTGAAAACGAAACAATCTTATTTTTATATGCCCTTTAAATGCCCGATCAGTGTTTTCAATAGAGAATTTAGCTTCCCTTTTTTCATTGTTCTTGTGTTTGCGTGATTGAAGGTGTTTATTATAAAAAAAATTTTAAGAATATCATTATCACATCCATCACAATGTTTTGTTTCTTGGTCTAGTGGAGATATTTTTCTAAAAAGATTGAATGTGTGTTTCTTGGTTTGAAGATGTTTTTTATTATTTTTATATTCGTGATTACAAACATCACAATGTTTTGTTTTTTGGTCAAGTGGAGATATTTGTTTGAAAAGATTGAATGTGTTTGTTGGTTTGAAGGTGTTTTTTAAATAATTTTTATATTCATGATTACAAACATCGCAGTATGTTGTATTCACCATATTTATATAATAAATCTTTGCTTAAACTAAAATGTTCTTGATGAAAATTTATTTAATTTATAGGTGAATCTTTGCATAAAACAAATTTATCCTCCAACTTTTTTCACTTAATAAATACAATGTTTCAAGACCCAAAATACAAGTTTCAATCAATCTCTTCATTTGTAAAAGATACTGTGAAATATGTTAAGGATGTGAAATTGAACAAAGATAAATATAACAACTATTGGATAAAAACAGTTATAGTAAATAATATGAGTTCTTCAATTTCCTTCAGTGGAAGGGCTTTTATTATACCTGGAAGAACATCAATTAAAGTATCTCTAACAAAAGTTTCTCCTCTCCTTCTGGCAATATATTCAAAACTAGAAAAAGCAATGAAACAAGAAAAAGTTTCAAAAAATAAAAACCTGATGGATGAAGCTTTAGAAAGAAAAGATAAAAACCATCTGTAATATGCAAGGAGAAATTTGTATTTTTTCAACAACCCAAAATATGTAAATCCTGATGAAATAAAGGATGTTAATATATCAGGTGAAATGACATTTCGTTCAATAGTAGTTAAGGATCATTTTAAAATTACCTTTAATATAAAAAAGTTGGAGTTGAATCTGTTAATGAAAAAAAGAATATTGATATCGAGGGTAATGTTTTTTCTACTAATTAAATGAGTCATTATTCAACTGAAGATTTTGAAGATTATGAGAGTGATTATGATACCAAGAGTTTGTGTTCAACCGACAGTTATGATACTGAGAGTTTGTGTTCAAACGGTAGTTATGAAAGTAGTTTTATAGATGATTGTGAAAGTACCGAAGATGATCGAGGTGTTCAATTTGAGGTACCACACAATATGGTTCCTAAAACTTGAAAATTTGACCTTAGGGTCAAATGTTTGAACTCAGGCGCTAACCATGAAGGTCAAGGCCGATCGCCACCAAAAATTAATCAGCTGAGCGCCAGACCATGAACTATATTCCCATGAAGTTTGAAGACGATCCGATCAAAATTACTCAAAAAATAAGGGTTTCGTCGACTCCCCTGATTTGCGACAAAGTGACCTTGACCTTTGACCTTGACCTTGAAAGTTTTATGCGCTGAAAGGGACCTCAATAGGACTCTGATATGTGAAGTTACAAAAATTTCCAATGATAACTGTGCTCTGCAGAGTGATCGATACGTGATTACAGACAAACAAAAATAATAATAATAAAAAAAAAACATACAAGCTGACAAACATATCTTGCAAAAACTTGGTTTTGGCAAGATAAATATAAAAAGGAAAATAATTCTTTTAGATTTACACCAAAAATGAATTACTTTACAAGATTGATTGGAGAAATGAATGTAAAGTATGAGGGTGATAACACACCTTTCCTTACAAGGGCAGAAACTGAACATATTAGAGCAATGTTCAAAGGATTGTTGATATATATTATTCATGATTGTCATTTTCAGGGAAATATCAACACAAGATATTGCATAAATAAAATAATGGATTATCTTGAAATTAAACCTGAACTTAGGATAAAATATAGAGTTTCTAAAAAAGCCAATAATAAATTAAATTACCTGTTTTTAAAATATATAAATGAATGATTTTTTTACCCATTTGGGAAAATAAGATAAAATTTCACAACCATAAAAATCTCCCAAATTCATTAAGATGTCTCATAGTTGGTTCAAGCGGATGTGGAAAAACCTGCTTACTTTTGAAGATGCTCCTAACTACCAACTTTTTAGATTATGATAATTTAATAATTTTCACAAAGTCGAGTTTTCTACCTGAGTATCAACTACTCTCACAAGGTTTTAATGCTGGTCTTCAAAAAGAAGATGTAATAGGTTTATTTAAACTTCAAAACAAACTAAATGATTGCAACATTGAAGATATAATACAACTATTTTGTGACACACAGAGATATAAAAAGAAATCAAAACCGATAACTTGTATTCTGAGTGATAATACGGATGATATACCGTCTCTCCAAGATTTGGATAAATCAAATAAGAACCTTGTTATCTTTGATGATTGTGTTAATGAGAGAAACCAAACGGTAATGGACAGCTACTACACAAGAGGAAGACATTCTTCTTGTAATTGTATTTATCTTAGTCAATCGTACTTTCAACTTCCTCGTCGTTCCATCAGAAACAATGCTAATACTTTTATTTTATTCAAGTTAAATTCAATAGATATAAACAATTTTTGGAGAGATAATTGTTCAACATTATGTAGTAAAAAGGAATTTGGGGATTACATGAAGCACATGACTGAAAAATATAATTATATTGTTGTGAAACAAGATGAGATATTAAGGGGTATATTTTTTGTTTTATAAACAATTACATATATAAATGACAACTATTATTATAAATCTTGTGGGTAAATCTGCTTCTGGAAAAAACTTTCATAAATCAAGGTTATTGTATTATACAAATGGGAATATTGTAAATTTACTTAAAAAAAACACCCCGTGATATGCCTTGTATCAACAATAACTAGAGCAATAAGACCTGGAGAAGTAAAAGGCGAAGATTATCACTATATTTCAGTGGAGGAACATATGCGATTGAGGAGTGAAGGTCAAATATTTGAGGAGGTTTCTCTTGGTACAACAAAATATTCACATTGTAAGAGTGAGTTAAAGAAACTAAAATCTGGTGGTCTTGGGATATCAGAAACTAATCCAGAAGGAATGAGACAAATTTTTAACCCTTCGTTAGTCTCATGGGGTGTTTTGGCACCCCACATTTTTTTACATTTAAAAAAAAATAGTAACATTATATGCATTTTCGCATTGGGGTGTGTATACACCCAACCAGACTAACCACGTTTGAATGACACAGCAGACTAACAAAGGGTTAAACATCTGAGTGGGGTTAAGATTTTATCATTCGGTTTTGATGTTGAAGAAGAAACAACGCAGACGTATGAAAAGTAGAGAAACAAGTATTAGTGAAGAAGAAATTACAACTCGTATTAATGTTAATAAAGAATTTGATGAAATATTTAAAGAAAAGGATTTATTTGAACACATCTACTTCAATGATGAAGAAATGGAAAATTTCCCTGTTAATCTTTACAATTCATTAAATGATATTTTCCAATAAATAAATGGATGCGAAAGAAAGAGCAAGAAGATTGAAGGAACATCAAGAGTTGGTTTCAAAAGTTGTAAAACAACAGGAAGACATAAAGAAGAAACACAGACAGAAACTAACGGGCGAAGAAGCATTTGAAAGAAAACGAGAAATTTTTAAACCACTTTTAAAAACTTCCCAAGAAAAAATGAAAGATGTTTCCACAGTTCCCACAATAGAATATAATCCTAAAAACTTCAAATGTTAAAAGATTTCAGTCAAATGACAGAGGAAGAATTAGAGGATATAGGAGAATTAGAATATGATGATGAAGGATTATTTCAACAACTGGAAGAGATTAATCAACCCCGTGATTATATTGTGAATGTTCTTCAAAACAATGAATATTCAGCGGAATCAAAAACCAAAGCAGGACTCATTCCAACAGAACAACCAGCAATATTTCATCTTGTTCAAGAAAAGGTGTTGATATTTAATGATGAATTAAGGTTCTTGAGTTCTGCTCAACCCCCTGCTAAATTAACCCCCAGATTAATGTTTCTTCTCACAAAAGATGGAAGACAAGCTTCAACTGTGAGGGATGAATCAAAGTATTTTGATAAACCATTGGATATAAAAAATAATGACGATAGAGTGTATATATATATATATATATATATATATATATATATATATATATATATATATATATATATATATATATATATATATATATATATATATATATTGATCTGCTGGACTCTGTTAATTATAGGGTTAGTCTTTCTGGTAAACGTAGCAAGAATGAGGAGGAGAAACACATTATTCAGGCTTTAAGTAGGCTTGGTTCAGGTGTTACTTTTCTTCCAAATGACCCATCACAATTAGTTAATAGACTGTTATTGTTGTTAGGTAGTAAGAAGGCTGGAAATAATTGTTTAAATGAAGCATCATCCATTTTAGACCAGTTGATGAACATGAAAATAATTTTAAAATATCAATATAAAGACATTTTATCTCGTATTAAATAAGATGAGAAGCATAATCCTTAGTTTCAATTTCACAACAAGTGACCACACATCTTCATTCCTATACCCACTACAACTTGACACGACAAAAGAATATGATGCGTCTTTATTAACAATGGAAACTTATAATACCTTATTTAATATTACCGAGAAAAATGATGTTTAGTTATAATCCGGGTCGTAGATACAAAACGATAACAGTTTCACCCGCAGCATATGAGATTTCTCAAATATCTTCCGAAATTGCTCGTCTTATGAAAGAACAGGATGATGAACCAAAAATATTGTTATAGATATTCAAAAACATACTTCAAAATCAACGATTAAACTTAAAAATAACTACAAGGTTGATTTCACAATTGATAATTCATTTAGAGAGTTATTGGGTTTCTCCTCAAAAAAGATTGAAACTAATGGGATGTTTTACAGTGATAATGTCATTCAAATATCCTCAGGAATAAATTCCGTATTAATTCACTGTGATTTGATTGATGGTACTTATAATGATGGAATAAGAACAAATACAATATTTTCATTCAGTGCATACTCAACCCCAATTGGTTATAAATTCAATATGGAACCCAAACATTTGGTTTATCTCCGTGTCAGGAAAAACCATACACAGAGTAAATTTTAGGATAACCAACCAAGATAATCGTATAATTTCTTTGAATGCATAAGTTATATCCATCAGAATTCACCTTCGTGAAGTTTTCCAATAAATAAATATGATTGTTATTGTGAGTAAACACGAGTTGGGAAAATATAAAATAATTACAGGCGATGGGATGTTCCTTTCCCCATACTACAAGGGTGAAGGTATGTATCTTGGTCGAGGATACTATAAACCTCAGAGACAAGGGTGTATCGGACATCAATTTAGAGGAGATTGGATAATTGATACTCTCATGGGTATCGGTTCAACTATTCTTAAACATAAAGACCTAATTGGTTCAACTGCTTCTGTTGTGGGAAATGTAGCAGGTCCTATAAAGAGTATAAAAGATGCCCAAAAGGAATCTCATAAATTACAAGGAATAAAAGAAATTAAGAAAGGCAAAACTCCATTGTCTCCCCAAGAACGACAGAAAATAATTCAAATACTTGGGTCAGGGTTTCAAAAGTTTTAACATCTTTTTTCCTAAATAAATACAAGTATGGAAGCAATTGATAGTATCTATGATTTGGATGATACCATTATCATCTCAAACTCCACAAAAAGGAGATAACTTCAAGGTAAATGCAATCACTGGAACAGACTGGAATGTAAATGGTACAAAAAGTTTTGAAATAAATAATCAACAAACTTATTTGAATCGATCCGAAGGTTTCTTGTTGTGTAAATTTAAATTCACTAATGCTGGGAATAACACAAACGCTACACTCGTCACTGATTTCTTCTGGAAAATATTTGATGGTGTTCGTTTATACATTGGAACACAAGAAGTTGAAGCTGTTGATTATGTCTCTGCTGTATCTGAAATGATGAAATTTACACTATATTCATTCAGTGATAGAATGGGAAAGGGGGCTGTCGAAGGTTTTATTCCTGATATGTCAACGGGAACAAACACAGACCCTGGATATAATCAAAGGAAAGGAATGTATAATGATGATGCAAACGCAGTTAATAGTTTTACTGTGGCAGTTCCTCTTTAAGGTATATTTGGATTTTGTGAACATGATAAAGTTCTGTATGGTCTTTAAATTAGATTTCAACTACAAAGGAATGATAATGAAAATAGATTACTTTTTGGTGTTGCTCATGCTTTTGGTGATCAGAATACATTTGTAATTGATGAAATGAGTTGGTATATTAGTGAATATACTCCTAATCTTAAAACAGAAGAGATGTTAAATAGAAGACTTAAATCAAAGAAACCACTGAATGTATCATACCTTAAAAGAAGATGTCAACACGTTAAACTAAACCAAATCACTTATACGTGGAATTTGGGTGTTCTGGAAGGAAAGCCACGATATCTGTGGATCATTTTTTAAAAACCAGATGGTGATACTGCTACTGATAAGAATATTGCATTGAGTGATAATGCTAAGGTGAAACAACTTCGTGTTTCTCGAGATGGAACATTTTATCCATGAGATAGATTGGAAATTAATTGAGAAAAAAATGATTTTGCTGAAGCATACAAGTCTTACCAAAAGGTGTGTGAAAGTAATGGAAATAAAGAACCTATTTTGGATATTTTGGATATTTTGGAAAGCATTTAAAAGTTTGTATACAACCTATGCGTTTGATCTGAGTGCTCAAAAGGAAACTATAAAGTCTAATCGAGTGGATACTTCCCTATACATTGAAAGAGGAGAGAGTGAAGAAGTTGATGCATATTGTTTGCTTTTGGAAGAAACAGAATTACAGATTAATACAGATAATGGTGTTATGATTAGTCTCACGTAATTTTTTTTGTAAATAAATGAGTGGCAAAGTACCAACTGGGGCATATGTTAATCAAATCAATCTTCATAAACTATCATCTTGTATTCAAAATCAAAAGCCTTGTACGATTAACGTTAATACAATTCAGAGAAAAGGAGCAGAAAGAATTGATGTTTTGCTCACAAGAGAACAGGTGGAAATCTTGAACGATACTGGCTCACTTAAAATTAAAATGACAAAACCAATGTTGAAAAAATATTAAATAAGAGAGACGAGTGGAGGAATTCTCCCATTTCTAATTCCTTTATTTGCTGGTTTAAGTGCGGCTGGAGCATTGACGGGTGGTACTTCAACAGCGGTGAAAGCTTCCAACGAAAGGAAGGCCTCAACTCCAGGCTCAAAAAGAATAGGAAAGACATAACAAAGAGTTGGAGAAACAAATTAGTGGAAGTGGTGTAATTGTAGATTTTGTTGAAAAACTTGAAAGTCTGCCTGATAAAGCGAGATTGTTAGTTGGAGATATGCTTTCTTCTATCGCACAAGCAGGTGTAAAATTAACCAGAAGGGGTAATGGATTATATCTTTCTAATAAATAAATGAGCATTGATGAGTGGTTTAAAGAATTTGGAAAGAATACAACATCAAATTTACAACTTGTCAAATATTGTAAGAAATTAAAAATTCATAATGTGGTTATTTGTATGAGAGATGAATTAACAAACGTGCCTAAACATACAAAGAATATTATTATGAACTTAGAATATAATAATGGGAAAGGTTCTCATTGGGTTTGTATTTTTAATTGTCAAGACAAATATTATTTTGATAGTTTTGGTCTTCCACCACCTGTTGGTCATAAAATTCTTACAGAAGGTGTTTATCAAATTTTTCAAGTCCAATAATTAAATTCCAAGTGTTGTGGTCAATTATGTCTATTTGTGTTATTTCAACTCAACAAAAATAAAAAATTTTATGACATTTTTAATCTAATATAATGACTTATGTTGGTAAAGATGGTTCTATCTTTGGTGTATCCCAAGAACTGGATATTGATTTATCAAATTATTACACAAAAGCACAGGCTGAACGACAGAAATATAGTATAACAAAAAATATGAATATGAAAAATGCTTATAAATTAATAAATTAGCCAAGCCCGACTGACGCGAATGACTTGGTGAGATGAAGTGATTTATCACAATATATATATCCTTAAATAAAACGGCCATGCATTCCAAAGATACAGAAGTGTTGATTTTATCTCCAGGTCATACAAAATTCACAGTTCCAATTAAATAATTTTTTTTATAAAGAAGGGCGTATCGTTTGTATGAGAATAGAACAATGGGGGTATGATATGAATGATTTAGGGTATAATTGGTCATTTAAAATTGACATAGAAGACCTGGAACAATTAAATCAGTCTCGTAAGGAAGAATATTATCCACTTGGTATTGAGAATGAGTTTTGTGGAAGTAAGATTAGTAAACAACAAATAAAATAATTTAATAAGGGTAAATATAATAATGGTTTTGCCCTAGTTTATATCATGAAAACAGAAAAACAGGATTATATATAATAAGTAAGGAAATACAAAATGATTTAACTATGGGAAGATGGGGAGGTGTTTCGTGTCATAATATTAATCTGTCATATATTTCTTGTACATAAATGACAGCAAGAAGGCTTCAAGAAAATTATCATTTCTGTGTCCAAGCATACCTTCAAGAAAAGGGTATTCGGTATTTTAATACATATGTTCTACAATATAAGAATGAGGTATTTTCAATCAAAGATTGGCTTTATACTGATGTTGATAAACCAACAACTTTGGATTTAATTAAAATGTTAAATAATGAAAAAAATATAAAGTTAAGAAAACGTAAAACTCTTTTAGAAATTCAAAAGAAATTTTATTGGTTTCCTGTTGTAAAAAAAAATATTTTGGATACAGGACTAACAAGAAATCCCGATGAATATATGTATGATATTCTATGGGGTGTACGTGATTCAAGGATAGTAAGGGACGAGGAAGGAGTTGAAGAAACTGAGACAGAAGAAGAGAGGGAGAGGAGGAAAAGGAGAAGAGAGAGAAGGAGGAGAGGGCGAAGAGAGAGAGAAGGAGGAGAGAGAGAGAAGAGAGAGAAGGAGGAAAGAGCGAAGAGAGAGGAAAGACAGAGAATAAATAAATATAAAAATATGGAAACCAGTGAGATTAAAAAAAGATTGGGGTATTACAGAAAATAAATTAATCTCAACGCACTGAGGAGGAAAACAAAGAATTGACAAGTCTATTAGAAATTTTTTCGACAAGACTATTGACATCGTTTTTAGGGGAAAGATATTAACTTCAATTAAAGTTTTTCATTTTTTTCTTAAATAAATGGAGGAGAGAGTGAAGACGTTTCTAAGGATTCTTTATGTTTTAAAAATTAAGATTCAAATGTGCATGTTGGAAACTAAAAAGGTTTTTGCACTCTGTCGGAATTTTTCTCATAAATAAATGAGTTATTGGCTCAAATGTAAAATGAAAACTAATACGAAAAATATCTCGTATTTTAAAAGTAAAAATAACAGTGTTATACAAAAAGGTATGTGTTCGGTGTGTGGTTCAAAAAAAAAAAATCAATTTATCTCCAAACACAAACTCAGAGGAGATGTACAAAAGTTTTTATGAGAAAGTAAATTTACAACTACTGGAATACCAGGGGAATTACATCTACCAGTGTATTCTTTCTGTGGTCCGGGCACAAACTTGGATAAAAGATTAGATGAGGCAGACAATCCTAAACCATGGAGTAAACCCATCAATAGGGTTGATGAAGTGTGCATGAGGCACGATATTGATTATGGGCATACCACAACTTTGGAAGATAAGCATGAAGCCGATAGAGAAATGTTGTATAATTTGTCTCTGATACAAAATCCAACCATAAGAGAAAAAGTTGATAGGTTCATCGTGAAGAAGATGATCAGTACCAAATTGAAACTTGGGCTTGGAAATTCAAAAAACTTATAGGCTCTAATGATGTCATTCAGACTGAAGAACAATTAGCTGATGAATTATATTAACCAATATTCACAAAGTTTCAGAGAAGGAAGGTTTATTCCCAGGAAGTTGATTATATCTGGTCCGCTGATTTGATTGAACTCAATAATGATAAGGGGTACAAGTATGCTTTAACCGTTATTGATTTGAGGAGTAGATACGCATGGGTTGTCCCTTTAAAAAACAAAACAGGTAATACTCTTATGTTAGCCTTTCAGCAGATATTTAATAAAAGTAAGAGAAAACCTAAAAAATTGTGGACTGATGAGGGTAGAGAGTTTTATAACATGACATTTATGAATTTTCTAAAAAAATAACAGTATTACATTATACAGTACCTTTAATGAAGGAAAAGCCGTTGTTATTGAACGCTTTAATCATACCTTAAAAGAGACACTATATAAAAAATTCACACAACTCGGTTCACAACAATGGTCATCTTTTATTCAGGATGTTGTAGATAAGTATAATGACACGATTCACACGTCAACGAATACGAAACCATCAGAAACATTTACAAAATTAAAATATGAAAAAGAGTTTAATGTCAAAAAGCCTAAGTTCAAAGTTGGTGATATAGTCAGAATATATAGATGGAAATCTCATTTTGAAAAAGGTTATACAAAGCGGTGGACAAATGAACTTTTAAAAATTGTTGATGTGATAGATACAGTTCCTTGGACTTATAAAGTATATGATTTAGAAGGGGAACAGATTTTAGGTTTATTTTATTCACAGGAATTACAAAAGACAAAGATTGATTGAATTTTTTTGACTCTGCCCACACAAGCTCCACCCACACAAACCCCACCCACATAAACCCCACCCCACACAAGCTCCACACACAAACCCCACACACAAACCCCACCCCACACAAGCTCCACCCACACAAGTTCCACACACAAACCCCACACAAACCCCACCCCACAAAGCTCCACCCACATTCATCATATTCACATAATTATGATTAGTTAATTAGTTTCCCACACACAACATGTTTATTTAATGAAAAAAAATTATACACCCATCCACACAAGCTCCACCCATCCATACAAGCTCCACC
This sequence comes from Eptatretus burgeri, assembly GCF_056783735.1. Classification (NCBI taxonomy): domain Eukaryota; kingdom Metazoa; phylum Chordata; class Myxini; order Myxiniformes; family Myxinidae; genus Eptatretus; species Eptatretus burgeri. Next base: position 100,961,736 of record NC_140964.1, on the reverse strand, counting down.
CATCCACCCATCCACCCATCTATCCACACAAACCTCATCCACGTAAACCCCGCCCACACAAACCCTGCCCACACAAGCCCCACCCACATAAGCCCTGCCTACACAAGCCCCGCCCATACAAACCCCACCCACACAAACCCCTCCTACATAAACCCTGCCCACACAAGCCCCGCCTGCACAAGCCCCGCCCACACAAACCCCACCCACACAAGCCCCACCTCCATCATCCCCCCTGTGCGCCCCCACCTTTGACCAACCACCTCCCTCATCCCACTCCCCACCCTTCCCCATACACACACCGGGAGGGGAGGGGGGTGGGATGAGGGGGTGATGCGTCGTTGGGGGAGCGCACCTACCCCCCCTCCCCCTCTCCTTTTAATGTCTTTATTCTTTTTTTGTAGTTAAGAATCAGATAATTGTAAGGAAAGCATTTCTAATTAAACAACATTGAAAATACAAAACATTCAGTTATAAAAATATATAATATTTCCAAGCAGTCTGTGCCAGGTGCCTTGAGTTACATGTCAGATTCCCGCAGATGATTAACTTGTGTGCTTGTTTCATCCAGGCAGGGGTTTAAACTGAAAAATAAAAATAAAATGTGTCAAAACTCCAGAGAAATAGAGATAGACAGAGATAAGCAAAGACATATAGACAGATATATGCAGATGAATAAATAGACAGAGACAAGCAGAGACATATAGACAGATGGATAAATAGAAAGATAGAGACAAGCAGAAAAACAAGACACTCACATAAACTCATACATTCACGTGCGTATTTCTCACCTTGAAGTCAGGCCTTTTAAGATTAGAGGAGGTGTCAACAATGTTTCCCAGTCGGTAATGATTCCTTTCAATTGAAGACGAAAGGAATAAATCTCTTGAATAACATTGTCTATCTGTATCCATTCGTTGTGTAATTCAAATAAATCGTTCTCCACAGACGCGATTAGCGATGAAGATAGGCTGTTAGGAGAAAACAAATAATAATTCATCATACAGTGATTTAATTAATAATCAGTTGCATCACTGTCATTCTCAGAGAAAGCATACACAAACTTACCAATATCCTTCTCCAGATGATTAAGGACTCTCTTCATCAGATGAAAAATAGTTCATGTTTCATTCGTTTTTTCAATAGAACAAGGTGAGAAAAATTATAAAGCCTTCAAACTATTATAAAGCCGAAAAGCCTATAAAGCGCATGATAAATTATAAAGCCTATAAAGTGCATGAGTGAGCGTCGACTTTTAAAGCAACTTCGAGGAAGTGGGATTACTTAATCTTGGAATTTCCAGGGTGTGTACTAGTTGGAAAATGACGGTTTGGGCGAGACAACTTGGGAAATACGTGGGTGATACATTCTCAAGCAGTCTAACTTATTTTAACCCTAAAATGACAATACTTTTAATGATTTTGAAAAAAAACTTACGTTTATTAGCCTATTAGTGTTCTGATTTAAAATATAACCACGAGGCCTTGTCTCTCACAGAATACTTCCTCATTTTCACGGCATGAACTGAAAACACTTAAACAAACTTCCCCATTTATTGGCTCACTCTTTGAATGGAATGATAATATAAAAGAAATATTGTTTTAATCAGTGTCTCAATTTGGCAGAGATCTTAATTATAATCCCAATTTAAGTCAGTCTCTTAAGTTAATCCCTATTTAACATTGAGGGATTGGAGGGTGGAGGAGGGAAATGGGGCAGAGATTAAACTCCTGGTTCGAGCTTTTGAGCCTTCAGACAGAGTTTTTTTCAATTCATTTGTATTATCCCAGTCTCCTATTTAGAGGTTTAGGGGTTAAATAAGAGAGGTTTTCCCCCATTCATTTGTATGGGGTAAATTGGGAGAAAATCAGACTCCTGTTTTGGGCTTTTTAACCTTAAATCAGAGAGTTCCCCCTTTTCCCCCATTCATTTGAATGACTGCACAAGAAACCTCATTAATCTACTACTCACTTGGATTAAAATTGACAATCTGAATCAAAGCTCAGGTCAATTGATGAAAATTGATTATTTTGCAGATTGAAATTGATGATTTTAGATATGACCTTGAGTTGACCTTTGACCTTTTGTCCTCAAAAATAGTTGCTTTCCCAATTCAATGATGGACAATGCAAATGCTGTTCAACTTTCAAGTTAATAGGATGTAAATTGATGATTTTTCAGTTAAACTGATTTTAGATGTTTGGCCTTGAGTTGACATTTTGACCTCAAAGAGTTGGTTTCCCAAATCAGTGATGCAATATGCAAAGCCTATTCAACTTTGAAGTCAATAAGATGAAAAATGACGATTTTAGAAATTTGACCTCAAGATGACCTTTGACCTCAAAATCAATAGTCTTCTCAGTTGAGAGTACCTCTACAAGTTAGTAAATTTTCATGACGATCGGTTTAGAATTGTGACCTGCAGGCGATTTACAAACACACAAATGAAAAATCACTCGGTGACAACTTAGCGAAACGGAACGTACTTCGTAGAGAACGTACCTCCGCCAGACTGTATAGTTTATATTTTGTATGCTGCTGATGGGTCGGATCTGATTCCGGACCTGAATCAAAATCGAATCTGCTTGTTCTTGTCACCTAACCAACTCTTCCACCCCGTTTTGTCACAAGTCGTCCACAACATTTGGAGATAACATGTTCTCCATAGTTTTTAGCCCATCTCTCAATGGAGAAGAATCAGTTAAAAATTAAATAATTCTCTTATCCAGATCTGGATTCGGATCTTCACCAAAATTGAATCAATTCTTCCTTGTGGCACTCCCAACCTGTCTGCTAAGTTGTGTGTGAATCCAACCATAACCTTTTGAGATATTGTGCTATATATCGTCTTTGGCCCCATCTCTCAATAATGGTGAAAAATCACTTGAAAAATTCTCAAATCCGGATCCGGATTCAGATCTTCACCTAAAACGGAACAATTAGTCCTTGTCACACACCTACCCTGTCCACCAAGTTTCATCCGAATCTGTCCTCAACTTTTTGGGATATCATGCAATATCATTTTTAGCACCGTCTCTCAATGGTGAGGAATCGGTTGAAAAAATATAATTATTGTATCCAGATATCGATTCGGGTCTTCACCAAAATTGAATCAGTTCTTCCTTATGGCACTCCCAACCTGTGCACCAAGTTTTAGGTGAATCCATCCACAACCTTTTGAGATATTGTTATCTATATCGTTTTTGGCCCCATCTCTCAACAGTGAAGAATTACTTGATAAATTCTCAAATTCAGATCTTCACCAAAATCGAATCAACTAGTCCATTTCACACACCCAACCTGACCACAAAGTTTCATCCAAATCTGTCCTCAACTTCTTGAGAGATGCAATATCGTTTTTCGTCCCACATCTCAATGGTGAGGAATCAATTAACAATTAAATAATTCTTGTATCGAGATCTAGATTCGGATCTTCATCAAAATTGAATCAATTCTTCTTAGTGGCACTCCCAACCTGTCCACCAAGTCTCATGTGAATCCTATAACCTTTTGAGATATTGTGCTATATATTGTTTTTGGCTCCACCTCTCAATGGTGAAGAATCACTTTAAAAATTCTCAGATCTGGATCTGGATTCGGATCTTCGGCCAAGGACGGCAACGCTAAATTTTGGTGGTCTGCACACACAAAAAATTTCAAAACGATTGCTTGAAAACTGTGGCCAAAAATCGTGTGACAAACAGACAAACACAGACAAACGCTACAGACCAACATACTTGTCAAAAAATTTTTTTTTCACCTAGCAACAACCAGAATAACAAAATCGACAACAATATACTTAATAAATCTTTGATTTTGCAAGTAAGAAGAAAGACGTCATGCATAGCACGATACTTGCAAAATCCACAAAACAGATTTGACCTTAAAAATAATTGGTGGTTGAATTCAATGACGAAATACACAAAGCCTCTTCAAATTTTAAGTCAATCAGATGAAAATTGACAATTTTAGAAATTTGGCCTATGTTGACCTTAAAAATAATTTGTTGAATTCAATGACCTGAAATGCAAATCCTCTTCAAATTTCAAACAATATACGGTACCTGAAAAATCTTCGATTTTCGCAAGTAATAAACAAGGAGCTTGTTCATCTCATCGAGGTTCTCCGCCTTTTGAGTGGTATGAGGAATAGATCTATGTAATATGAAAGCTACATCTCAAAGGGTTTTTCAAATGTTGCATACACATTACACAAGCCAAGTTACCAAGATGGTGCCATGGCAACATAATTCAGCCAATTCAGCGAAGCCAATTTGATGTAATCAATTGGGATAATTTCTTGAGGAATAGATATCTGCAATATGAAAGCTAAATGTTCTACTGTTTTTGAAATATCGCGTACACAAAAGTCCACTGACAGATTAATCTGTCGGAACTCATTTTAATTTTCCGTCTCCTACCTGTCGGAGAAGTGGGCAACAAAAACCTAATGGTGGTTTATGTACTTCTTGGAGGTTTAAGAAACTCGGGGTGTACCATTAATAATCGTGGGCTCTAATTGTAGAAACAAACGCTACAACAGCTATAAGCCTCGCCTTGCCCAATAGGGGTAGGTTCAACAATATACTGTAATTTCAATACAAATGCTGTACTCACCACACAGGCTGGTTGTTATGTCCACATTGGTGTGGAGCATTACTGTGTGTCTTTTTTATGATTTTTCATGGGGGACTCAAGAAGATTAACCACTTGTAGGGCTTTTTTGGGGTGCCATGAGCCTAAAAAAATCTCGACATACTCTGACCATGCGTCTCTTGGCGTTTGGGCATGATATCTCATGTTTTAAGGCAGTGCGGGAGGCACGTTGTACGGATTTTGATATGAATTGCTTGCTTTATTCTCACCAAATCGTATACAAATCGTTTAACTCTGAACCACACAGTTTATATGGAATTTCCGAGGGTTTTGAGGATTACTCTATTTGGAATAACTTTGCAAACGCTAATAGGATATGCACAAGTAAGGAGTAATGAGAGACTTGTACAATACATACACAATGCATGACAACAGAAGAATACAAAAACAAAATTAATGTGGTGGAAAGTGCATGAATATTTCATATGAGAGTCCTTTCTTTTTTAGAACATGACACATTGCTTCTGTGCTCCCCTGTAGCTGTTTATCAATGCCATATATAATAACTGTGGAATGTTGTTCCAAATATCCTATCGCACTTTCCATAATTAACCTCCGCCATCGAAGATGGACGGAGGTTACTGTTTTCACCCCTGTCTGTCTGTTTGTTTGTTACTTACGAAATCTTTAGATTTCGTAAGTATATTGATGACTTCCGTTTCTGTTTGTTTGTTTGTTTGTTTGTTTGTAGGCACGATAACTCGAGAATGGAAGAAGCTACCAATGTCAAATTACACCACGTGATTCAGGAGGGTGATGGCAAGTGCTGATTAGATTTTGGTCGAAATCGGTCAAAGGTCAAGGTCACAGTGAGGTCAAATATTCGATTTTTGATGGTTTGGTACAGATAACTCGAGAACGGAAGAAGCTACCAATGTCAAATTACGCCACCTGATTCAGGAGGGTGATGGCTAGTGCTGATTAGATTTTGGTCAAAATCGGTCAATGGTCAAGGTCGCAGTGTGGTCAAACATCCAAAAAATGATAAATCGAGAACGGAAGAAGTCAAATATAAAATTACACCACGTGATTCAGGAGGGTGGTGGCTAGTGCTGATTAGATTTTGGTCAAAATCGGTCAAAGGTCAAGGTCACAGTGAGGTCAAACATCTAAAACATTCGATTTTTGATGGTTTGGTGCAGAATCATCATAGAAACTTCTGGTTTGCGTCGCTACCTTCTCGAGAGACAGCTTTTATTAGATAAGGTCAGAGGTCAAGTTGACGATTTCGTAAGTACCAGTCTATGACTGCTTGTTTGTTTGTTTGTGAACAATATTACGGAAAAACTCCTGGACGCATTTCGACGAAACTTGGTGGGGGAATTATGTATGGTCCAAGGATCATGCCATTAGATTTTGGACTTGGTCCAAAGGTCATTTTGAAAAAATATTTGAATTTTTTTTTGCATGTCTACATGTTTTAAGTGATTTCCAACCAAAAAAAAAATTTGTTAGAGAAAAAAAACAACAAAATTTTGCAACTTTTTTCAAAAAAATTTCATTTTATTTGAAAAATATTTGAATTTTTTTTTGCATTTCTACATGTTTTAAGTGATTTCCAACCCCCCCAAAAAAATTTGTTGGAGAAAAAAAAATTAGAAATTTTGCAACTTTTTTTTCAAAAAAATTTCGATTTTTTTTTTGGCATTTCTACATGCGCATCAATCTAGTTTAGTTTATTCAATCGTGGTTCAGTAGAGTCTGATCCGTTTTGACCTACAATGAATAGGTTATCTGGTTCACTTAAGTGACCCAGCAGTATTGACGGCGGAGGTTTTGCATTATACCGAGTGCTCCCCCTCTTGTTCATCTAAGGTGTTTGGTTTCTGTTTGACTTTCTCAGTGTCCATGTAACCCTATGTAGCCTCAGTGATGTTCATATCAGGACTTTGTGCAGGCCTAAGCATATTTTTGATTTCTCATCAAAATCAATCATCAGCCGATGTGCAGCTTGTTCCACGTAGTTTTTAACCCCTGAGGTACTTTGCATCACTTTTGGAGAGTTTAGGTTATCTTCCTTGACCGCTTCTATTGTCAACGGATTACCAGTTTTGCGTATCCTCCTCAGTCTCGAATAAGGCTGCTGCTAAAACTTAATACCAGGGGTTCGGTGTTCGGTTTCCTGTTTCATCCTCATCTGTACAGACGTCTACAAAGTCTACCGCTCGTAGACCCCACCCATGTCCTTGTTTCTCAAGACAGCGCGGGGTAGTGTGTTCTTTGAACTCTCTCGAGTTGCTCTTTCTCGAGTCGGCTGCAATCTGCCACATGGAGCAGCCTTCATTAACCAAGACGTTGATCTATATATACTTGTCATTGTGATATTTCTTCCCATGAGATAGAGTATTCACCACAACACAAATATATCACCACCTATATACATAGTCCTTCTGCAAGTGTTGCACTTTCTGATTCCTTGTATATGACTACAGTATAGATATATCAACAGATACGATGGAGCATTTCATTTTTACCATCAGAGAGAGGTCTTGTGATAAACTAATTATTTCTAATACTGTATGTCACATTGGTTGTTGTGAAATGCCATTGTTGTATAAAATTGCTTTTAACAATAATTACCAAATCAAGATGTGAATTTTTTTGATTAAACTTTAAAATTTGTATTTGCAGGAACTTGAGGAAGGTGAAGTGTCAGATGAGTATGTCAGTAAAAAAATAAAACTTGAGAAAGAAGATCCTGATGATGACTACTTCCGAAATGGTATGTTTTGTGCCTTTCATTCAACATACTTTTCATTCAACATACTCCACGCACGTGAGGCGAAAAGTGGAGTTAAGCATTTGGTTCATTTCTGTCTGTCTACAAACGTCAGTTTATGATCGAGAAACAACTTTATTTCATTTGAATGTTATAATTCAAACGTGAATCGGAAACCTAACCTGCAGTTTAACTGTACTTTGGCTTTGAATTTATCGCGATCACCCAAGGGCAGAGGAGTGAAATTTTGTTTCTTTATTTTAAATTTTATTTTAACTCTGCCTGTCAGGCAGTCAAACAAAATTGAAAATCATTCCAAACATTAAACTTACTGTTTTTAGGGACCTGGTAAAGGGCACAAACTGGAACAAATAAGTCATGTAATGTGTTAAGGTGGTGTAAAAGATGCTTCCAGTGGTAAACAACAGTGGTAAACTTCTGAAAAAAAAAATACAAAATTCTACCACTTTAAAAATCTTAATTTTATTTCAGTTGAATTATATACTTGAACACTAGATCACAAATCACCTTCTTTGCACTTTCAAAACCTTTCTTTTAGCAGTACTTGGACAAAATATGATGGCATTTTACGTCGTCGCGACAAATCAAATTTGCCGCTCGTAGACCCCACCCATGTCCTTGTTTCTCAAGACAGCGCGGGGTAGTGTGTTCTTTGAACTCTCTCGAGTTGCTCTTTCTTTTTAGGTTTCACAAATAAAACAATTGCATTGAAACTGTATTTCAGAAGTGTTATATTCTATTTGAGATACTTTTTCAGGTAATTTGGTGGGTTTTTGACTTGTTTCATGACCGTATTTTTGTCTTTCTTGTATTTGTCTAATAAGGCTTTTGTTCTTGCGATTTATATTCTTGCATACATTAGAAATTTACTGTAAAGAATGGGAAATTATTTAGATTTTCTTTTCCTGTATTCTTATTGTGGTGTTGGGTATTTTAGGAAGACCCACAATACTTGGAAATAATTGGATTATATATGGCATCATGTACATATTACAATGTAAAAATGTTTTTTTCCTCTCTTACCTTGTGTAATATTATACATCCTCTTCCCCTCATCACTCCCTTTTGTTCTCTTTCTCAACCACTTCCACACTTCATACCCTCCCTTTTCTCCCCTGTGTTGCTTTCCTTGATTCCTTTTGTCAATTTTGGTCCTGACAATTTACATCTCGTCTCCTTTTTTTGGTACACATTAATGAGTTTGCTTTTGTTGGCATAAAGTTACACCCTCTAAAAATTCCATGTCCCTTCCTGAAAATTTCTGCATCGGGTACACATTTTTATGGTGTTTAGGGTTTGACATTACAGAAAATAACTTTCAATAAAAACTAACTCCTGCGAGCGTCACACCAACACTGATGGTTCAAAGTTGATCCACAAACTTGCCCAAATTCACAACAGTTGCAGAACATTTTTTTTAAAGCTTGTTTACTTTGGAAGCAACAAACAGCAACACAATACAGCACATCTCTTTTAATTTCCAAAGAATTATAATTGTGAACTCTTAAGAAATGCATGATCAACCTTGTTAAGAATCATGTTGAAATGCAGCATTTTTATGCTTCGATGATTTGTTGCTGTTACATATGGATACTTGTTAAAATGAAGTCTTTGAAATGCAATTTGATTTAAAATTTGCCAAAAAGAGTGAACAACAAATTGACAGCTAGTTGAACTGTCCATTATCTCTGCACAGTTATGGATTTGGGGGGGGGGGGGTGGAGAGATCATGTACCGCTGTTGTGCTCATAATTGCAATATTTGTTGTGTATTTTAAACTTACCAGCATTTCAGACTGCCATTGAAAGTAAAAGTGGGATCATATTTTTGGCAATGTGGTGACCTTTTGTTTTGTTGTTTTGTGATGCAATGAAATGCAGTACCTTATTTGTGTTTTTATCCTGTGCTGGTAAGATGTCCTAGAGGTACACACACTCTGCTCTAAGTTGTCTAATCTGGGTTTGTATCCTGACCTTGCTATAAACTGTCATCCAGGGAACACAGCCCGGTTTCACAGGCAGGATGATTCATCAATGTGTGGGCCGTCCCTCAGATGGACGTTAAACTCTGCGTCCTATCTGCCGTCATTAGTTGGTGGATGTTAAAGATCCCACGGTGTCCTTCGTGAAGAGTAGGTGAACTATCGCCGGCACCATAGCCAAGTTACAAATTCCTGCCCTAACTTGAGACGAACGTCATGCCTGGCATGCCGGTTCCTGAAGGACTTCAGTCTACCTTCCCCCGGACAACCCCAAAAGAATATAGGAGGAAAAATTGTGGCCGTTAAAGAAGAAGAAGAAGATTGGTGGTTTTAACCTGAATCTCTGTTGTTTTTTGCTTGCCTGTTCGAAGAACAGAGAGCTATAGCGATACCCCCGGCGTGAGCATCAGCGTCAGCGTGAGGGTGAAAATGTTAAAGTTTTTGGTGCAAGTTATTTTTTCCTTTCTAATGTTTTTATCGACCACACTATTTTTATATATGCCCCGATATATATATATATATATATATATATATATATATATATATATATATATATATATATATATATATATATATATATATATATATATCGGGGCGTATTATGTGATACCCGTTGTACGTCCGTCTGTCTGTCTGTCTGTCTGTCCGTTCCTCCGTCCGTCCGTTCCTGTCCGCACTCTAACTCCCAAAGTTTTCAACTTTCATGTTTCATATTTGGTACATAGGTACAGACTGTGGAGACGGTGTGTCGCTATATATGTTCGTCATCTAAAGTGGTTGCCGTTTTCCATGTAGTAGCACAATTCTGTATATACCTTCTTGTTCGGGTGTATATTGTGCTCACTTGCATTCTTGTTACTGATTACAATATACAAATACATATATTGCTTTAAAATTATTTGGATCAGACTTCACTGCAATGCTTTATAAAAAATATTTATTATTAGACGAGTCTTTTAAAAACGATAAATGTATAAACAGGCGAGCATTGGGTGGCTTTGACACCAACTCTGATCTAAGTTGGTTTACAAAGATCGAGAACATCATAAAAGTGTTTGTGTCTTTCAGATTGGAGTGATTCCAACTTTGATTATGATTCAACTTTGTCACGAAATGATATATCATCTCCGATGAACAGCAATATGGATGGTCATTTCACAGTCCCTGTGGGTGGAAGACTGGAAGTGCCACAACTCAAAATGCCAGAAAGAAGCTCGACTCAAGCAGCTGCCATAGGCTCTCAAACTCCAAAGGCAGTGGTGAAGCAAAATTCATCATCATTATCCGCATCATCCAAGTTGATTGAAATTGTTGCTGATTGCAGCTGGGAGAAGGAACGTGACAAAATCCTCAATGCCATTGCTTCGTATACTGGACAACAAAGGCTCTCGGGAAATGCGGTAAACCATTCTCCTGCATTGCTTCGTGTTGGCAGCTTCCTGCTGGAGATCAGCCACAGCACAAATAAAACACCCATGACTCCAGTGATCCACACAGGCACACCTTCAAGTGGCACTGTTGCTCCCACACCACCCCGAGGACATCTTCCTCATCACATCTGTAGCTCAAAAGTTCGTATCACTCGGCAACCTTTGGAGACCGTCATCATGCAACCAGATGTCCACAAGGATCCCGTTAAACAGTCCCAAAAACGGGTCACGCAGCCTCTCCTCCCAGTAAAGTTAAAGACTAACGCAGGCTCGAATATCCATAGCATGACTTCTATGGGCACCTCGGGGAACAATATACATGTGGCACCGAGTTCTACCATCAAAGGTCTCATTCAGGTGCGCGTGACATAATATTGCACAGTTCTAGATAAATATGTACTCAAAGCAAGATTCTCCATGTCTCTTTAAATACCCATTGTCATCCCCAACCATTGGATGAATAATGTATGAGATTCCATGAGGATTGGATTGAATAATGTATGAGATTCAATGAGGATCCAAAGTTATGAGTGAAAATTGTTGCACTGAGTTTTGTACTTGATACCGATAAGTGCCTTCCTTACAGAATGTTTCATTTTCCATGTTCGATCGTCCCCAAAATATTAATTAAAACTAGTTCAACCTAGTTTTGGGGTACATCTGAAATGATTCAGTTTATCATAATATATTACTTTACTGTCCTCGTCTTCACACCTGTTTTGCTGTTTCTAAACCTGCTCTTTTACTTTGACGAAGGGTTAATGCCCGAAATGTCAGCTTTTGGCTTTCCATGGTGGTTAACAAACCTCAATTGACATCCTGTTGATTTCATCCATTGTTCTACCTTTCTACCGACATAGATTGGCTCTCTTGTATTCCACAGTTATGGATGCCTGACAAGTTCTGACAGGAGTAAAAAGTCAAAAGACCTTGCTGGTGGTGACTTCATTTTCATGTGTAAAAACATCACTTTCGCTTTTGGTTATCAATTATTTCTCCTCTGTACTTATTTTACCAGGTCAATGGCAACAACATTGCGAATGCTAAGCTGGTTGTAGGCCAGATGGGCGCGCTACATCCAATACTGCATGAGAGAAGAACATCAGAGGTTTCAATCAGTTGCGCTCAGACACTTGAGAGTCAATATGATGATCAGCTTACAAAAATCCTGCCTTCATTTTCAGAGGCCTGTAAAGGTCAGCAATTTGTATTAGTTTGACTTTATGCAGTGGATGTTTGTTTCAATGAATTGTCTTTGATGTGAATTTCGATAGCATAATGGCCATTATTAATGTACTTAGTTTTGCTATTACTTTCTCACTTAATGGCAAAGATTTATTTTTGGTGAAAATCAATCGCATATAGTTCAAAAGACATTGAAGCTGCATAAATTCACTCTTATTTGCATCTAACCCCAACGCTGTAATAATTGTCATATGCGCACGCCATCCATAAATCATGTAACATAGTCATTGTCAAGACGAGCGGAGTACCCACCCTCTGGGCGATCTTGTTCCAAGCATACAGCACTTCCTTCTGACATGTCCCTTTATTTTGGCGGTGTACAGGCAACAGACTGATCTCTCGATCATTCCCGAAAATAACCCGGGTTTTCGTACATGAGGCAAAAACATGCCTATTGCTGATGTGCATATATAATGCATCATGATTACAGAGCTCGGATAATTTCAATTACATTGGCCCATCGGCTGACACCAGAGGCCTGAAGCCTGAGTCCCATATGGACTTTCACCTTCACATGCCCATGATGCCAATCAGCTCCAACCTTTCGATGTTTGATGATCCTTTTCACAGTCACTATGGTGGTTTTACACTGAATGGAAAACGTATAGGGACGGCATTGCGATTGTGAATATGAAACTTCCAAAGATGTCTTTAGCTTACGTATGATCTTGGGCTTAGGCTTCCAAAATTATGGATGTATGATTTTTTTGGGGGGGAAGGGGAGGGGGTTACAGTTGTGGGTGGCATCAGGCCAGCTATCCAGCCAATTGGTATAGAGTGGACGTACATACATGCATACAAACACTTGTTCCATTATATATCGACGAGGCCTTTCTGAATGGTGACCAAAATTTTGTCTTCTTCCCATGGCCTATCTGCCTGTAGAATAAGCTGACCATATAAAGTTTTCTTATTGTCTGATATGGATTGCAAAAGCAACACATGCTATCAGTTGAGCAGAGACGTCTGCTTTTATCTACACCAGCACATTACGCATAGGGTGTTTGCGTTTCCCCCATACAGTGACACACACACACACACACACACACACACACACACACACACACACACACACACACACACACACACACACACACACACACGTGGCCATCTACTACATTTTTATTGAGTAGACCTATACATTCAATTCTGACAACTCCTCAACCCTCCCCTTCTCCACTCCCACCAAAAGTCCTCACCCACGCCCTCACACCCCAAAGCCTCAACCTCAGCCTCCCAACTCTGTCCCATCTTTGCTCTCCCCAACCCCATGTCCTCACCCACGCCCTCACACCCCAAAGCCTCAACCTCAGCCTCCCAACTCTGTCCCATCTTTGCTCTCCCCAACCCCATGTCCTCACCCATTGCTTCTCCCCAAACTCTGCCCTCCCCTCCTCCTGCTTATAAAAGCAAACGCATTCTCACATCGAAACAGCAGAATATTTAACGCTTTCCTCTGCCCTATCATGCTATCACTGACTTCACAGAAACCCGTCACGGTCGCCTGTCCAACTTACAAACCTGTGAGATATGCAGAAACCCCATGGCATTGCAACTCTCAAGTGACCATGAGCAGGCAAATTTTCCCATTAAGCACCCCTAAACCAATTATCTTCTTCCTGATGCTCATGTACACATCGTTATCATTAAAAGGAAATAATGATGGAAGTTTTCTTTCATAATGTCGTGAGATTTCCATAAGTCCTCAACAAAGACATGTATAATGACGTGGTTTTTATGGTCCCCGGTCGAGTCGTTACGGGTAATGTGCTTGTTTCAGAGAAAATAGTCAGAAGTAAAGCAAGGACCTGAGTAACTTTTGCGGTAAAAGCCCTGCTTCAGAGAATGCCACATAGTTATTTGGGTGGTGTATGGACAGGAGACCGCTGCCTCTATCGCTGAGGCCTATCTTCACAAGGCCCATGAGGCCTTTCAGCTCAATATCCTTTCACCTGTCACTTTGGTCATTTTACACTGAAGGGAAAACGTATGGAGGGCATGGCGATTGTGAATATGACAGCTCCAAAGATGTTTCTCACTTTGCATAGCAGTAAGCACCAACCTGGCAGCCATAGTATAAAAATTGTTGGTGAAGCCAGGCAAACAGTCCAACCAGTGGGTGGAACTCTGGCGCACGCACACACGGACACACGGACACACACACTGCTTCTTTTATAGTATAGATTAATATCTTGCATATCTATTGCTTGTTCTGCAGCACTGAGTGACGTCTACAAATTACGAGTCATTACATTGGAGGTGATTGGAACAAGAGTTGAGAAAGGGAAGGAATGGGGGTGTGGCAAAGGAGAAAAAATCCAGGATATGGAAATTGGGGACGAATAGGGAGGAAACTGAAAGAAGTAGATCTATTCTTCACTTTTCTCATAGCATGAAAGCACTTGTGTCTTTATCTGTCTGTTCCATGTTAAGATAGTTTTGGTGGGTAGCCTGTTCATGTTCCCATCTGAACTTCTTGCTGATACGAGGTTCATGGAGAAGGCAGGTGACGGAGGGTAAAAAGGCAACAAACTGAGATTGACATTGTGGCAATGGGGTAATTAGTATGACATAATAAGCAAGGGAATAAACCGACAGAAAGACGAGACAAGACAGAGAGGAGAGGAAACACGAACCTGTGATGAAAGAGGTCACAGCTTTGGTAGGGTTAATGGGTGTAGAAAATATCGCAGGTAGTTTTTTTTTTTTTCTATAAGAGCGAGGCTCATTTGTTTAAATTGACTGTAGCAGAGCAGCAATTGGGCACAATGTGAGAGACAGAGACGCACTGAAACCAGCAAGTAATGGGGTTTGGGTACAAATGGTTAATGGGGGTAATGAAGAACATGGGTCAGGATGTCGTATGAGACAAGGTGGTGGCGCAATGCCTGCTTTTGAAGCCTTGGGGGGAAGAGTGGGAAATAATTGCCTCTGAAAGGCAGTCCCATAGATGGGAGATGGGAGGAACAAAAGAGTTGAGGTGTGCAGCCAACCTCTATTTTAGAAGTTTAACCAGAAGAGGATTACCGGAAGAATGCGTGTATTTTGGAGTTGCTGAGGAGGATACAGAGCAGAGACTGGGAGCTATACTGGAGAAGCTTGACTGGGGGGAGGGGATTGGCAGCATACACCAGAGACTGACTTGACAATGTGCCACCATAATTTGGGGAAGGATACTGCTTGGAGACTTCAGCCTCGAGGAATGATGTCATTAAATTGTTGTGCAATGCCTGCTTGAAACCCTGAACAAAAGAATGGTATTGAAAAACCTTTAAAAAAGCAGTTCCACAAGGGAAGAAATGACGTACAAATGAGTTGGGGTGTGGGAGTTTCATCGGGAAGGTATTTCACAAATCCCGAGGTTCTTCATTTCATCGATGCACAACCAGAAGTTGTGTAAAGTCCAAACTTGAGTTTATTGGAAGAAATCAAATACAAGCAATACACGAAAGTACTAACATGGAACTGTTCTCTTCTCTCCACTCTCTGCTCTCCCCTAGGCTTTACTTTGCCACTTGCATTCTGGAGATTCCCTAAACTCTCATAGCCTTTCCACAAGTTCTTCAGCATGAACACTTGTGGTTTTGTTGGGTTTTTTATGCCTCCGTTGACGAAGTCGCCAGAGGCATTGTGTTTTCGTGTTGTCCGTCTGTCCGTGATAGGTTTTTATTATCACGATAACTGAAGAACAGCTGAAGGGATCTAAGTCAAACTTGATACAAGTATGTAGTATGATTCAAAGATGAACTGATTGGATTTAGGAGTCAAGAGATTGAAGGTCAGAGATCATGTTAGATTAAAAAAATTCTGTTACCACGCTAACTTGTGAACCAGTGATTCGATTTTGATGAAACTTGATACATGTATGTATATTGATGTAAAGTTGAACTGAATTTATTGTGGGATCAAGAGGTCAAAGGTCAGAGGTCATGTCAGGTGAAAATGTGATGCTTGAAAATAGCTGAAGGGATTTTTAATCAAATTTGGTGTAAATATGTGTAACAATATAATAATGTGGCCGGAGGCATATCGGTCGTCGTCGTGTTGTCGAAGAGTGCCATTCTCGGTTTCTTCTACTCTACATCTACACTTATTTAACCACAACTAACATTACAAGGTCCTCTGTAATATACAATTTGTTCCATATCGAAGCAAAAGTATGCAAGCGGTAACATTGCACAGAACGCAATACACCACCTAACAGTTACTACTTCAAGAAAAATTACAATTTTTCCAACTTCCACAAATTCTTTACCAAAAACCATCAAAAAAGTTCAGGAAGAATCAACAGCAATTGAAGCATCAGTTATATAATATATAATATGAAAGATTGCAGTTGACCAAACATGCAAGTAATCTGCACCAAGATTCTCTGTCACCTTGATTCATTGTATCGTAAACTGTTTTGTAGAAACATGGCAATCTCATGGCTATCTTTGATAAACTTTGCCTTATAGGTGCACACCAACGATTGATTATAAGCTTGCAAAAGAAATTCACTCCAACAGCATAATTCTCTTGATGCCCCGCAAAATAGCAAGTCCTTCCATGGTTTAGTGGTTCTTCTCTCGTTTCCTCAGCTTCTCACTTGCAAAACTCACGAGGAAGAGTTTCCCCTCATGTTGCTGTAAATGGACGTAATGCCATTGTCAGAAGCATTGGTCCTGAACACAGGGTCTGGTAGTCTTGAGATTGATTTGTTGATGAGTTGCTTGAGGATCATGTAGGCCTTCTCCTGAATATCCCCAAAAAAACATATCATTGGTTAAATCCATTATTTGGCATAGCCCATGACTGCATAATTGGGCATGAAATACGGGGCGTATCCACTCAGACCCACGTATGACCATACTTCCTGAATCGTGGACTGTGGTGCATGCCTGATCTTTTCCAAATTGTTGTTGTGAAGGTTCTCCAAAACGCATTCTATCTGGTGTCCTACAAAGCTCATGTACTCAGATACGCTTCGATTAGGGTCTGGCCATGAGGCAGGCTCCAAACATCCTGTAGAGAAACTCCCTGAGGATAAAGAACATTCTCATCTAAATTTACATATGAATCAGTCATAAATATATTCCAAACTTTTTCCATCCCAACCAGCAACTTTCTCATGCCCCTCCCAGCATAGCTCTAGTTCATAATCCCCCAAAATATCTTCAACAACTTGTAGGTGCCATCTGTTGTCATAAGTGCAGTATTGTGCATGTCTTCTTCAGATACTGGCATCTGCAAATATCCCTTACCCAAGTCGATATTAGTAAAATGTTAATCCATACTGAGCTTCCAGATGAGCATACCAGCTATCACCACTACCACCACAACCGGATCAAATGCATTGATCTTATTAAGATTCCTGTAAACACACATACCAGACTCAGTGACATAATGGTTAGAGCATCTGCTTTGAGCCTGGGAGGACGGTGGTTCAAACCCCGGCCGAGTGATACCAACGACTTTAAAAATGGCACGTGCTGCTTCTTTGCTTGACGTTCAGCATTTGAAAGGATAAAGCACAGACAAACAATGTTGGGAAGGCAATGGCAAACCACCCAGTATAACCATTGACAAGAAACTGCTTCGGCAGCACCAGCTGTCTGTAATATAAAGAGTTTGGTACATCAAATCAAGTCAACACACATGGTCTGACTGCCTCATCCATTTCATGAACTATCACCACTTCTGATGTGTATGACAAATTACACTCAAATTTCTCCCATGTCTAAGATCTCTTGCATGTCATGACTAGCCAGCATCATCTCTCCGTCATATTCACCGCAAATGAGGAACATAGTTGGGATGGGTGGTGACGAGTTAATCCACGTTAAAGGAAATAAAGTTATCCTTACTATAATTCATGGACTCAGTGTTTGTGTGTTTGATTATTTGGCCCATTCCTCCTCCTAAAGTTCTGGGCTGATTACATCCAGACTTGCTACATAGGATCAGCATGACCCTGATTAACGTATAGGGATGTTTTTATCTTTTCCGGTGGTCTTGGGGGCAGGGGTGGGGGGGGAGCGAGAGGGGAGGGGAGGGGCGGGGGAAGATGCAAATTCTCCATGTAGATGTGTATCCGGTAGCGCCGCCTCCAGGTGGGGGAGGGTATTACAAGTCCCACCCTTTACAGCACAGTATTACTGTCCCAACGTTTTTCAGTGCAGTGAGGTGTTTTGAATTATAAATACTGGGTATCTTGCCTCATGCACGTAACCTGGGTGTTTTTTATTTTTTTATTATTTTGCCTACACAGAGCTGTCAGTTGCCTTTACACCACCCAAATAAAGGTATGTGTCAGAAGAACATGTTGTATGCTTGGATCAAGACTGCCCATAGGGTGGGTACTCTGCTAGTATAGGGAATGATCATCTTTCGACAGATGGTATACCACACAGACAAACAGCGAGAGGTACTCCATGCGCTAGGATTAGTGTCAAAATGCAAAGTGAAGAATGTAGTTCTTGATATCGACAGCAACACCACCAGCAGCATGTTTTGTGAGGCTTGACAAAACAGAATAGCATGGAGACAGTAATTCAAAAACATCCTTTAAGAAGAACATTTCCGTTAGACCAACAATTTCCAGAGCTGCAACAGCAACCTGAATGGAAAGTTAGGTAATATTAGATTGAAGACCTCGTATTGGTGGAGTGTACTGTTTGGATGGGGTTGGGGGAGGAGTGGTGAAGGGGGTGTTAATGTTCTGCTCGTGCTCATCTCGGTCCAGGGGCTTTCAACCAGTCTCGGCCCCGGGGCTCACCAATCCCAGTCTCACACTTGATGACAGACATGCTGGGAGGAGACTGTCACCCCTTTTGTTTTTTTCCAAATTTATTAGTGGAGGATGATGAACTAAACTTTGCACGAGACAAACAGAGCCAGGAGCCAAACCTATTTCATGTTCTCACGATATTGGTAGAAGTTGCTATCCAAGATATCTACAGTATGCTTCGAAACAGTATGAGTGGAAGAGAGGTAATTTTTAGCTTTTGTATTCAGGTTGAAATGCATTTGCTATAATGGGCAATTATTATAATATGACCTCGATCATTTTGTGATGCTGATGTTAATCTTTCAAGTGTGTGTGTTCATTATAGTGAGTATTTCTACTCATTGTTGACTTGAGTGCAATATATATATATATATATATATATATATATATATATATATATATATATATATATATATATATATATATATATTTTTTTTTTATTGTGCTTCCGTGGGTCAATGAATTGTTTTTGCATCTCATCAGTAGGAAATCCAGAATCCAACTTTGAGGAAGTTATCACCAAGGAGCATAAATGCATTTCACCAACGGTTGCAGCCTGTCCTGAAAAGACATTGCCACGCCCTGTCATTCCCATGAGTTTACCAATGGAGGAAAATACAGGTATGCTCTCGTTCAATTTATACACCATGCCTTTCATCCGGTCCGACTCCTGAATCGTTCCTTTTCCATAATTCTCTGAGCAATTGTGATTAATATGCCATCATTAACTGGTCGGATATTTAATACAACACTTAAAATGTACTTGGGAATTCCTTTATTTTAATGTTATTGAAGTACATCAAGTGTTGTTTTTGAATTAGCCCAACATCTGACCGAAGTGCAGAAGCCCCTCTCTCATTTGACCCACACACACTCCTTCCCTTTTTTCCCCTTAGTCTGTTTCCAGCCTTTGTTTATTCCTTTTGTTTTTTGTCTGTATATCTATTCTCTATCCTTCTGAACCTTACTTTTTTGAATTTTCCCCCTCCCTCCCTCCCTTACGCCTCCATTCCTCCTGATTTACATCATATGTAAATTTCCCAATTTGCATTCACAAATAAATCTGTCAGGTGTGCATTGTAAGTCTGGGTTTGCCTAACATATAAAGCACGAGTAATGCATGATAGTTCCAAGCATGCATCCCAGAGAAGCTTTCAACTTTTATTTCATTCTTTTCCGTTCTCCGCTGAAGCAGACCAACGCTGGCCTTCATAAAGCCAGGTGTTCTGTTGTACTAATTATGCAAAGCTTGATTGTGGTAAAATGTTTAAACATCAAGGCAGAGTTATGTCAAAGTTAGTTATGTGTTTGAAATATCACATACACAAGCTAAGTTACTGAGATGTTTACCATGGCAACATAATTCAGCCAATCACAGCCGTGATCTAATTGGGTTTCAGATAATGCCATGAGGATTAGATATCTCCGATATGAAAGCTAAATGTTCAATGGTTTTTGAAATATCGCGTACACAAAAGTACATGGACGGAAGGTAGGTTGCAGCTCATTTTAATGTCCTTCGCCTCCGACCTTGTCGGAGGACCGGACGACAGACAAGAAGTGTTCAAGGTTGTATGTTAGTGAAAGCCAATTATTCTTCCTGATTGTGTTTGCCTTTTTCAGCTATCTGGATGTATTTTACTTTGAATTCATTCCATTGGGTCACTTCATCTCATTTTGTGTTATCCTCTGAAAATACAAAATAATTTTAGGTTTTTATGCCTTCGCTGAAGAAGTCGCCAGAGACATTACGTTTTCGGATTGTTCGTCCGTCCGTCCGTCCGTCCGTCCATCCATACTAATCTCTGGTTTCTCTGCAACTGCTTATCCAATTGACATGAAATTTTCGCCATCGGTGCAACTACTTATGCAGAATGTTTTAATGATAATTATGACATCATAGGTCACGTGGTGCGGCAGCCATTTGGGGAAAAAGGTAAAACTGTGCACATCTTTCTCTCCAAAACCGCTACATGGAAATAATTGAAACGTTGCACATGTCAAGTATGCTCCCCATGTGGAAGAAGTGTGATATTTTCTTTTTTATGACGTCATAGTTGGCTTCGTTGTGACATCATCATTGCATACGTCAAACGCTTTATCCAATCAGTATGAAAATTATTTGAGGGTCATCCAGGGCTAAATTGTACGGGGGGGAAAAATTGATGACATCATTGGTCATGTGGTTTGGCAGCCTTTTTTTAACATGAAAAAACTTCAAAAATCAACACCTCCAAAATGGCTGAACAGATCGAGGCGAAACTTTACAGTTATGATCGCCTATCCATGAGGAACAAAAACCTCTCCACCTATCATGTCATAGGTCACATGGTTTGGCAGCTTTGATTTTATTGAATGATAAACCTTAAAAAAACCTTTTTCTCCAGAGGCTTGACAGATCGAGGGGAAACTTCACCCATATGTTCCCCAAGCCTTGGGGACACCAGGATGTTCACAAATAAGTGATAGGTCATATCGTCTGGCAGCCGTATTGGATTGAATGGAAACTTTTGAAATATTCTTTCTCTTGAACCACTTCATCAATTGATGTGAAACTTACAATTATGATCTCATAACCATGGGGAATACATGTTTTAAACTTCAACCTGATAATACGCATGGTCTGGCAGTCAGAATTATTTAATGTTATTTAATCATGGTTCAGGGATTTAAATCAAACTTGGTACAAGTATGTATCATGATGTAATAATGTGTGCGGAGGCATATCTGGCGATGTCGAAGCGTGCCGGTCTAGTTTAAAAAAGAAATCATTTGTCAACTTTTTTACCCATTTCTCTTTTGTGAAATGATGTTTTTCAAAGCTGGGATGCTTTACAATGCCAAGTACAGATGCCTCATGTACTTAATATGATCTGGAAAGATGGTAGCCAAACAAACAGATCTCAACCTCATACATGAATGACCTATTTTGCAAATGTAAAGATGAACAAAGAAAAATGAAAAGCGATTTCTATTTTAAATCTTAACTTTAATCATTTTTGTTCAGAAGGTGCTCATGCTCTGTGTCATTATGACAACAATGTGTCAGTTTTTATGTACTGACATGCAAATGTTTTTCCATTGTGAAAATGTGCTTTTTCTGAAAGTCCTTCGTGGAGATTATTCCCTCCTTGTGCGCTCAACATTTTTGTGCACTTGATATTTAAGAATCCTAACATTCTGTTTTCAAGGTGACTAAATACAAATATGAATCAACATAACATGGTTTAATCACAAGACCATAATATGAGACTGTGTACTCTGCATTTCCACCTTCAATCACTGCGACTTGTAGTGGTATATTTAGGTGTTGACCATTCTTGTTCATTCATTTCCATTCAAATGGTTGAAATTAATTTAGTTTTGAAGCAAGTACAGTATCCACAAAGTTGTACTATTTGAAAATGCATTTGTGGATATGAGGAACCGTCCTATAAAGGTTAGCAGACATGGCAATGAGATATTGAATAATGGTTGCCCTTCGAGTCAAATATGGCCAATAACATTTGAAATTCAAACAGGAAGGTACATTAATTTGTTTATGCAGAGTAGTGAGGGAGCTGCAACCCACACAGAAATCAGACTCTGAAATGGCAATCAATGTAACATTGTGAAGAGAATTCAAGTCGACCATACCACCTATCATCCACACTGGCAGAGCTACATGTTACTCTGCAAAGGTTGTGTGTGTGTGTGTGTGTGTGTGTGTGTGTGTGTGTGTGTGTGTGTGTGTGTGTGTGTGTGTGTGTGTGTGTGTGTGTGTGTGTGTGTGTGTGTGTGTGTGTGTGTGTGTGTGTGTGTGTGTGTGTGTGTGTGTGTGTGTGTGTGTGTGTGTGTGTGTGTGTACACTTGATATAAAATTGGGATGGTTGGGATTATACATTTCAACAGGAAAAAGGTGCATTAACCAAAAAGTAACTAGTATTCTGCTAATATAGTAATAAACAATCAAGAGCATATATATCCAATCTCAGGTGACTTACCAGTGAGCTTCCTCAGGTCAATAGTCTCCCTTATGCTGAGGAAACTCAAAGCGAGCTTCCTCAGTTTATTGGCCTCAGTCTATCTCTCTGGCCTCCCTACCCTTTCTTCTTCAAGTCCTCAACTCCCATCCCCTAAATTCCCAAGTCCTCAACCCCTTTCCCAACTCTGAGGCCTCAACCAAACCCTCCTCCCCTCTCCCAGCTCTGCCCCCCCTCTGCTGTTCTCCATCCCAACTGTCTCCCCTCCCCTCCTCCTTTCTTCTTCAAGTCCCCAAACCCCTCCCCTGCTCAACCCTCCCCAATCAAAGTCTTCAAGCCCTTCTCCACTGCGCATCTTCAAACCCACTCCCCCCCCTCAAGTCCTAATCATCCACAAGCCGAAACCCCCATCTCCCACTCTGCCCCCCTCCCCACCCCACTCTCTGTCCTACCCTCCCCTTTTCTTGTTCAAGTCCCTAACTCTCCCCAGCTCACAAGCACAGGTCCTCAATCCCCCCCACCGAGCTCCAACTCCTCAAGCTACTCTCCTAACTCTCTGCCCCCCCTCCACCCCAGCTCTGTCCTCCACTCCCTCTTTCATCTTTAAATCCTCAACCCCCCCTTCCCAAACCAATGTGGTTAAGTAATCTTTAGCTCAACTAACTGCTATTTTTCCTTAATATCCTCCAACTTTCAACATGTGGGAACATTTCTTGTGTATCCTCATGCAAGTAAGCTGCAATATGCATTTGCCCAAAAACATGCAGTCATTCAGGTCAGGTCAGATATGGGAGCATGCGCCAGAGCAGCACGTTGCTACATCCACTCTCCATCGGTACTCCAGAGGCCTCCGTCTGGCCATCCCCCAGGCAGATGCCTGGCCCATCCACATTTCCTTGAGATGTTGATCAACCTGCTGCAACCAAGAGGCACGTGGTCAGGCTATTGGCCTTCTCCACTCATGAGACTCTCTTGCTGGGAGAATCTGGTGAGCAGGATCAGCGTCAGGAAAACGAGCCACATGTCCATACAGCTGCAGCTGACGCTCACGGACTATGCAGGTAACAAATCTCGTGTGAGTTTTTCAGCAACCGATCATTGGACACAAAATCCAACCAGCGATAGCCAATGATTCTCGGACTTTCACCATCCTGCACAGGTACGGGCAGCGCCACACCCCATGATCCAATAAATCCATGAATCCCCAGGCCTGACCCAGACGTCTTTTGACTTCTGGCTCACAGCCAGCAGAGACATGACTATCACTGCCAAGGTAAGTGAATCTCTCTATGACCTCAACCTTCTCACCACAAACAGGTACAGACAAGATAGCAGCATCCATGATCTCATTCAATGCCTGGATCGGAATTTTGACCCAGAAAACCCAGAATCCCAGCGGCTCCGACTCCTTGTTCAGCACCTCGAGGGCCCCCAAAAGGATATCTAGAGTCTTCACAAAGATGACTGCATCATCTGTGACATCAAGGTCAGAGATCTTGACATTCCTAAATGATGCACTGCAGCTTGATCTCTCTGACATCCTCCCCGTAATCCAGTCCATACAAGCACTGAAAAGTGTGGGGGCCAGCACACACCCCTGACAAACTGTAGTAACAACTGGAAATAAGTCAGAAATGTTATCACCACATCTCACAACACTCTCAGTACCAGAATTTAGTTTAGACATCAAACTGATCAGTTTTGGTGCCACCCCACGAAGACGAAGAATCCTCCAGAGGGCATCCCGATTCCAAATTGATCAGTTTTGGTAAGCACCCCATGAAGACGAGGAATCCTCCAGAGGGCATCCCGATTCCAAATTGATCAGTTTTGGTAAGCACCCCATGAAGACGAGGAATCCTCCAGAGGGCATCCCGATTCACTGAATTGAATGCTTTGTAGTGATCAACATCGGCTGCAAGCAGCCCCTTCCTAAACTCTCCTCTGTGTTTGCTGAGGACCTGAAGAGCAAGGATACGGTCAATTATTGACTTGTTTGGTGTAAAGCCTAACTGCTCTGGATGTTGGTGCTCAAGCACATGGTGGTGAACCATATCAAGAAATGTCCGAGCAAAGATTTTGCCTGGCACTGAGAGCAGCGTCACCCATCGATAGTTGTTGCAGTCCTGACGATCACCCTTCCCTTTCCAGAGAGAGCCAACAAGGCCCCTCTGCCAATCAGTTTGGATGATGCCTGCATTCCAGGCAGAGCATAGAAGTGCATGCAACGACATGAGTGCAGCATTTCCACCAGCCTTGAGAAGTTCAGCATGGATGCCACAGATTACAGTAGCTGTGTTTCCACAAACAAAGGTGGATCACAGTTGATTGGAGGGTCAGCAATAGGGATTGTAACATCTCTGACATCCAAATCAACAGCTGGTGGATCAGCCTGGTGCAGCCGTTCAAAGTAACCGGACCAGCGGGCCTTCACTTTGGACTCCTCTGTCATGAGCCCACCACCCTCTGCTCTAACTGCAGTACACCGAGAGACTGGCTTGCAGGAACGCAATGTGTGAATTCTCCTGTAAGGACGAGAATCCCTTGACCACAGGTGATGCTCTTCCCCCTCAGATTCCTCACACATTGGCCTCCTTGTCCGCCCTTGCTGCATGTACAGTTTTATGCCTCAGCTCCCTGAACAGCTCAACTCTGCCATTAAGCCTGGCCCTGTGACTCTGATCAAAGCTATCCAGTGTCCCTTGAGAGACAAAATTCTTCTTCACCGTACGTTGAGTTTCAAGACATCCACCGGCAACATCAAGGATGATGGTCTTGAAGGCACTCTGTTGAAGCAGGTTTTCCAGCTACCTCAAAACAGTAAATAGAGTAAGTTACATGCAAGCCGTTTATTCGATAAAACAAAAGAACACTTCTGTGCACAGGAAGGAAGGCCTCAACTCTCAATGATATTGCGAGTCGAAGACTTAAACTTACATATAATCTTGAGTATACATACAGTTTTTATCATGGCATCAGATGGACTTTTGTGCACTTCAAATTTGCAACATAGAGAGGTTTTGGTTTGTTTTAGAGTGTTGTTTTCAGCCTCAGGAAGGGGTGTGGGGAGGGGGGAAATAGAAAAGAGCCATGGTTTGCCTTGCTGACTAAATGGTCACCAGCCAATGGTTACCAAACAGATTAGGTTTTACAAGGTTGTTTTTGACTTGAACACAGAAATGCGTAGTCTGCTCTTAACTAGCTTTCTCAGCATATACATTTATTAAATTCTTTTTCAAAGCACTAAACTAAGACCATTTTTTATTTTACATGATTATAAATTCAATTAATAATTCAGTTTCCACAACTACGCAACTCTTCAAAATTCCCCAAAGCACCCAGACTCCCCAAATCCCCACTCAGCCTGTTCGCAAACTCCTCAGCTACACACACATCCTTGAGCCTGCCAACATCCAGCCAAGGCTAGAATGGTACCATTCTCCTGGATTTAAGCTGCAACTTCAGTTGCTAAACTCGAGGGGGAGCACTCGGTAGAGTGCAAAACCTCCGCCGCCAATATTGCTGGGTCACTCAAGTGAACCTGATATCCTATTCATTCAATTTGACGTCAACAGTGCTCACAGAGTTATAGTTTGCAACTTTCCCTTTTACATACTCAATTCATTCGTTATAACTAGATTCCTTGAGACAGAAATTGATTTTACGTGGGTATATCCACCTGAAGTTCCAAAATCAGCCGCAATTATAATTTTGCCATGTTTTTTGTTGGAAATCACTAATAACATGTATAAATGCAAAAAAAAAATCGAAATTTTGTTGAAAAAAATTGCAACAATTTTTTTTTCTCTAACAATTTTTTTTTGGGGGGGGGGGTTGGAAATCACTTAAAACATGTAGAAATGCAAAAAAAAAAAAATTCAATTTTTTTTTTCAAATTGGCCGTCATAGCGGCCATATTGGATTTTGGACCAAGTCTAAAATCTAATGGCATGATCCTTGGACCAGACCTAACCCCCCCCCCCCACCAAGTTTCGTCGAAATCCGTCGAGGAGTTTTTCTGTAATACTGTTCACAAACAAACAAACAAACAGAAAGGGGTGAAAACAGTAACCTCCATCCATCTTCGATGGTGGAGGTTAAAAAAGCCTATGGTCTTTATTAAGTAACTGAGCACTCCGGTCGACCCTGCAGTTCTGGATCATCCTCAAGCGACCATCAACGAGCACATTGTCAATCTCCTTTGCCACCCTACCAGCATTGGAATACCAAGTCCAACGATGAGCCTGTGTGCGCTGAAACCATGAACAAGCCATCCTAAGTCGATGACTTCTTGCAAAATCAACGAACTTCGTGCTATTCTGGTTCACAGTTCCAGACCTGTGGGGACCAACACACGTCTCATAACCATCCCTATTAGTTCCAGTCGATGCATTGAAATCCCCCAAGACCAGAAGAGTGTCTTGCCTGGGGCACTAATCAACCACAGACTCGACTGCGGCATGGAATACGT
Organism: Eptatretus burgeri; assembly: GCF_056783735.1. Classification (NCBI taxonomy): domain Eukaryota; kingdom Metazoa; phylum Chordata; class Myxini; order Myxiniformes; family Myxinidae; genus Eptatretus; species Eptatretus burgeri. Next base: position 100,934,486 of record NC_140964.1, on the reverse strand, counting down.
CCATCACGGTGAGATCACTCGCCTCAGTCACAGCATATACAGAGACCAGGGAAATGACACCCAAGGAGTGACGAATCCTTCATCCTATAATACGCGCGTTGGCTGGTGATACCTCAATTATCAATGGAGTCAGCTTGTTTGACAGCTATAGCAACTCCTTGGGCATAACCATCAGAGCGACCAGACCAATGGTTGGTGTAACCACCCGTCATGAGCTCACCACTATCCTGTCTCCGAACCTCAGAGAGTACTGCAATGCCTATGTTCAAATGCTTGAGCTCAGATGATAACCGAGACAGGTGATCATCTTCTCTTCGAGATAGGACATTCCAGGCACCCATCCAAAGGGATTGCCTCAGGTTAACCCCAGGAGACCACCATCTGGTGGACGACACCTCAGCACCACTCCACCACCCACCACCACAATCTGACCCTGCAAGTTTACCCCATGGTTTTCCTCATCATCAAGGAATGGGGTTCCCAAAGGTTTTGCCCCAATCTCATCATCCGGTAAGCTACCCTGCGAAGGGCAACAGCACAGGAAGTACTCCCACAGAGTGGATTTTTAGATTTCCTTCCATTTGTGGGTTTTCCAGAATGAAGTGTTTTACGGTGTGGGAAACAGGGGCAGTTACAGACTCATGGGAAACAGATAGAGAAACAAAATGTACAAGTTTCAGACTTGATCTATGCCTTACCTTCCAGCTAACAAAACAGGGTATCCATCAGACCACAGACACATGCGGGCAGTCAAATTGGGACTGTTAGGTACGTCACCGTCACCATTCCCAACTTGGTACCACTCTCCGAAATGGCCCGATACTGCTCTCCACCACCGAGGGTCCACCAGCTCCTCTGGGAGCATGAACCAACGCATCAGGACCATGGAAGAAACTAGTGTGACCACCCAGGCAGAGAGAACACGAGCATGTGCCTCGACCAGGACCCCAATAGCTTGAGGGAAAAGAAGAAAGAGAACACGGCAATTAGGGCCAAGGTAGCTTGGAGGAGACGAGAGAGAGAGAGAGAGAGAGAGACAGAGACAGAGACAGAGACAGAGACAGAGACAGAGACAGAGACAGAGACAGAGACAGAGACAGAGACAGGGATAGAATCAGCATGCCGATTGCAGCTTTATAGACCTGGGGGCAGGCGGGGCCAAAGAGCCATATGCCAAATTCCCCGATGCGGCCTGGGACCAGCCATTGGGCCACATCAGATACCACGAGCCGGCCCCATGCCAGCCATTAGAGGGTTCCCTCGCAGCCCTGCTCATTCTGCCGCCCGACCTGATATTCAGTCATTGGGTCCTTACAGCTGTTGTCATGAACAGAGCTCCACATTTAACATGGGGGGGTCCCTTCTACCCCATGCTGCTGGGATGAACATCAAATGTTCTATAATGTTCATGGCACAAAGCCAGGGAATAAGGCAATTATTTCAGGGAGGCTGGGTCGTATCTTGGTTCGTTTGCCAGTAATTTGGGGTGGAGGGGAATACATGGGGATTAAGGAAACCAAATACAGTACAAGGAAGATGGTAATAAATTACATTACAGAGTAGACGTCCTTACAGGCGAAGAGACAAACAAAGACTTTGTGGGGTTTTAAACAATAAAGGGGAATGGGAGAATTTGGCGTGCACTCCAGAATTCTGGTGTACATTGCACACGTTGAATGGCAGGGCAGTAAAACACACACGCCCTGTTATGATGGCTGTCATGACACACATTATCACACGCTGATGTCTCTATTCTCCCAACGGGTTTATTGGGAGTGCTAACTACCCAACCATACATCCATCCATTGGGACCATAATACTTTGTGCAGAGCATTGGTGCTGCCTAAGCAGGATGATGGGCAGAGTCAACCCCACCTGGTATTAATTCAACAGCAAAGGGGGATTTGAACTCAGGATCCTAGGATCCTAAGCCCACCACCCTAACCATTAAGTCCACACCAGGCATTACCCAACCCAACGCATTTAATTACATAATAACTCCAATAGGGAAGGCGCTATTCTTAACTTTCATTGCGGAGATAACTATTCTAAAAGCCTACGTACTGTGTGCGTTTCGATTTCAGCATGTGGTTTACAAAACTGCAACTATACGTACATATATAAATACAAACCGGTAGGTGACATGGGTGGTCGCTAGACTAAGGCGAATTTGAAATATGTAGATAAGAGAACACATCAGATGGCATTTTTGCCATTCGTTGTTCCATATAGGAACATGACGAGCAACTGTCCATTTATCATTTGTGTTCGATTCCCTCCATTCTAAAAGCCTATGTACTGTGTGTGTTTCGATTTCAGCATGTGGTTTACAAAACTGCAACTATACGTACATATATAAATACAAGCCGGGAGGTGACATGGGTGGTCGCGAGACTAAGGCGAATTTGAAATATGTAGATAAGAGAACACATCAGATGGCATTTTTGCCGTTCGTTGTTACACATAGGAACATGACGAGCAACTGTCCATTCATAATTTGTGTTCGATTCCCTAACCCTACGTTAGGGAATCCCAACGCGAACGTTGGGGTGAAAGCATCTACATATTAATACTGAAGGGCCAATTTTGTGCTCCTCCTCGCGGTCGCGTCACGTTTTCCTCGGTACTGTGACCTGGACTGAAAGAGACTTCGTACCTGTGAGAGTGCATCGCACATAGTGGCAATAGTCAACTTTCAACTCTGAAGCAGAATAAACACTTTTCGTTTTACATTCGTTTACATGGCGACGTGTGACGTCACCGCTGAGAGGCGTCAGGACGTCATGACATCATCGATCATTCGGTGATGTCATTACGTCTGTCGTCGACAGACCGTTACCGCTGAGAGGTGTAATTCCACTCCTCGAAAATAGCGTCTGCAATGTAAAACCCTCTTCTGCACATGCTGACTACCTGAGAATGTGAATTTGACACAAAAATGTAACAAGAAACATTGTATCTTCTATATATTAATACTGAAGGACCAATTTTGTGCTCCTCCTCGCGGTCGCGTCACGTTTTTCTCGGTACTGTGACCTGGACTGAAAGAAACTTCGTACCTGTAAGAGTGCATTGCACATAGTGGCAATAGTCAACTTTCAACTCTGAAGCAGAATAAACACTTTTCGTTGAGATGGGGGTGAGAAGTGAAGAGGCGGGGGCGAGAAGTGAAGAGGCGGGGGCGAGAAGTGAAGAGGCAGGGGCGAGAAGTGAAGAGGCGGGGGCGGGGGAAGAAGAGGCGGGGGCGGGGGATGAAGAGACGGGGCAGGGAGTGAAGAGGCGGGGGCAAGGTAAGCAAATTTTTTGGCGGCGGTAAGCAAATTGAAAGCGGGAAACGGGGGGAAATGGGGCGGGGCTGGGGTGAATTAGGTGGGGTTGAGTGTGAGGGGGTGGACGGGGCGGGGGCAAGTGGGGTGGGGAATCAAGAGACGGGGGTCGGGGAGTGAAGAGGTGGGGCCGGGGTAATTAAATTTTTGGGTGGGGGTAAGCAAATTGAAGGTGGGGGGGAATGGGGCAGGGGCGGGGGATGAGTAGGCGGGGGCAAGCACGCCCTGTCCAGTCCATGTCCCTCGAGTGTGGGTGAGCTGGTGAGGGTGGTTGAATGAACGGAATCCGTCTGTGACGGGGCTTCGGCTCGTATCGTAATATAATTGCATACTAGTCATACAGTTTTTGACAGATCGGGCTGAAAATTTTTGACAAAGAGGTTAATTATAGTGCGCATAAAGCACGGAAGCCGATTTTTGATTTTCAAAAAAAAAACATTTTTCTGGATTTTTTCAAAAATTTCAAAGTCCCGTTGCTTGGCAACGGTGGCATCCATAGCAACGGTGCTCAAAAGCATACAACTAGATTCTGGTATGAACCTACCAGTCAAGTTTCATTAAAATTGGTTGACTCCTCTGGCCTCCAGAGCTGTCCATTACATACAAACAAACAGACAGACAGAAAACCTGAGACTAAGGGTAGTCTCGGTGACCACCCAATATCTATACATATATGTATATTTACATTTAACCGGGCGTAGTGACGTGCGCCTGTAATCCGGCTACTCGGAGGCTTGGGTTGGGGGATCGCTTGAGGACGGGAGCTCTGCGCTGGGCCACGCTATGAGAGGGTGCAGGGCAGCTCGGAATCATGGCGAAACCCAATCCTTATCCCTGTGTCGTAAGAGGCGACCAGGGTTGCGTCAGGAAGGGCATCCGGCGTAAAACCTGTGCCAAATCAGTATGCGGATCATAATGGATGATCCGCTGTGGCGACCCCTAACGGGAGCAGCCGAAAGAAGAAGAAGAAGATATGTATATTTACATTTACATCTATATGTATGTATATACTATATATATACTATATATATATATATATATATATATATATATATATATATATATATATATATATATATATATATATATATATATATATATATATATATATATATATATATATATATATATATATATATATATATATATACTATATATATATATATATATACTATATATATATATATATATACTATATATATATATATATATATATATATATACTATATACTATATAATATATACTATATATTATATATATATATATATACATATATATACTATATAGTATATACTATATACTATATATATATATACTATATATATATATATATATACTATATATATATATATATATATATACTATATATATATATATATATATATATATATATATATATATATATATATATATATATATATATATATATATATATATACTATATATATATATATATATATATATATATATATATATATATATATATATATATATATATATATGCTATATATATATATATATATATATATATATATACTATATATATATATATATATATATATATATATATATATATATACTATATATATATATATATATATATATATATATATATATATATATATATATATATATATATATATATATATATATATATATATATATATATATATATATATATATATATATATATATATATATATATGAAAAGGAGGAGAAAGGCCAGATGTAGATCTTGCTGCTGTGTACTCCTTTGTTTCTTCTTCCTCTTTCCTTTGTTTGTGTACTCATTTCATGCTTCCTGTTGTCCATAGTATAGGAAGCTGTACATTTTTGCTACTTACCTCTTTTTTTCCTGCGTTTCTTCTTTTCTGTCATGTTTATCAGTTAATTCCTAAACTTAGCTCCACAACTAGTTTTGCTTTGTGTCAGCAACAATGGGCAACAGCTTGCTCATGTTGTTTGTCATGACTGAAGCCAAGACGAGCTTTCAATATCTCAGTAGGCCAAAAGTTCACCTGCGTTAGGATTGAGGCTTTGTCTGTCTTGACAACCCCGAAAAGGTCAAAATACATCCACACTTTGGTTAACCTTATCCCTGCCCCCCCCCCACTGCCCACTCTGCACCAAATTTTCTTCCCCCATCCCTCTCATTTTACAACTGAGACTCAATTAAATGATGATAAGGTAACTTTAAAAAGTACTTGAATGATGGCAGTTGATGAAACTGGAGAACTATGTTTTACAATTTATACAGCACACTTAATTATGACACAGGCCTTTGTGGACTTTTATTTTCTTTTCTTTGTCTATCTTCCTTCTGCTTACTTGTGACTTTCTAAATCACTGACCACAGCAGAGGTTGTACCACCCAGTGTGGTCAAGAAACTGGAGGATTCACCTGTCTTCCTGATTTCTGTTTCAAAACGGGGAATGGTGGGTGGTATCGGGCAACCCACTTCCAAAGAAGATGTACAGCCACTATGTGGCCAGGACAGTGTACAACTGCAGGGATGTGCAAGTGAACAGCTTGTGCAGAAGCTGCCTGCACAGTTGACAACTGTTTCAATATGTGGGAACCGTGCAACAACTTTTTCAGATGGCAGCACAACTACTGGTCAGTGTCACTCTTGAAGAAACAGTTTTTGAACTTCTGAGTGTTTTCCTTGTATACATCACTATTAAATTTGGAATGCTCTCTCTGGTGTACCGAAGTATAAATTTCACGTGATTTATTAAACTGTGGAATTATGGCTCACATCCTCTATGACTTATAGTGGCATCATGTATAAATGAACCCCTTCACTACTTCATGACATATACAAACATGTTTAACTGCTGTAAGAGCTGCATGTTCTTTGAAAAGTATTTGCACAAAATAATGCACCTGAGCATATTATACAATGCATATGATATATAAATGAAGGGGGGTTAACATAAACTTTATCTGCACAGAAGTGTCATTTTGAAGAAAGGGTTTTTTTAACCCCCTACAAGCAAAAAACTGTGTTAAGCAATGGGTTCACTGTCTGTCTGTTGGCCGGTCTGTCTGTCTATCTACAGATGTTAGTTTATGATCGAGGAACTACTTAACTTCAATTGAAATATATTGTTGCGGACCCGGGGTGGGGGCGAGAAGACCACGAGGGGTTGGGGGGGGGGAAGTTACCTCGGGTTCCCATCAGACTCTCCAGAATCGCAGGCCATCACACACAGATAACTCCATGACGCAGCGGGTCGCTTATCGACCGTGAACGCCAATAACACACCCATGTGACTTCGGGTCCTCCGTCTAATGAATACCGGTTACCTAATGGTCATGATCTAATTACCGGGGGACACACCTTCGGTAAGCCTTGTTCAAACTGAATTACCTTACCGGATCAGATGCAGCCGAGCATAACTGCCCAAGGACGTACAGGCTAGGAAAACAGATTGTTGGGGGATAACGTCCTGGCTAGACTAGGATATGGACTATGCTGGACCAATGAAGGAAAAGACGAAAATGAGCTGGGAACATTTCCACACAAGCATTTATTTACACTCAAGCGAGGAAAGGTATGTGGCTCGGTAAATTGGTTTTATTATCATGTTCAGCAGGGATAGCAAGGAATTTGTGGGGTACGACAAAAGGCAAGCAATTTTCAAAAACAGACACAGAGCAGACTTATCCCATTAGAACTTCTACAATCTTAACTTATGCTACGACAGGTGCCATCACATACACAAACACACAAACCCAAGGAAGATTAGATAGCCAGAAAGACAGAGAGCAGATGAGGACTAACAGCCTCACGATACCTGGCACGGTCCGCCGACCAACGCACCCCAGTACGCTTTGGGGAAGGTATGAAGGAGAAATACTGGTGTCTAAGGTGTGGTAGTGGGAGGTGTGGTGTGGTGCAATATGTGGGGTGTGGTGTCATGCCAGAGGAAACTGTGATTGCAAATCTGTAATGGATGCTCTTTTGTGCGTCCAGAGAGGACGAGATAGAGAGATGGAGAGAGAGAGAGGGAGAGAGAAAAGGGGGGAGAGAAGATGCGTGAGGTGAAACATTCCTCGCCTCGTTGTGTATACGTCTGAGTGTAGCGTGTACCTCCGTGGGAGGCACCGCTTGAGCGATCCTCCCTCAATAGTTGGCGCATTATCTCCTGCTTAATCACTTTGCTGGGGCTCGTGGAAAGGTGTGCTCCGCACTGGTCTCAGAAGTACGTCTGTCGCAAACCAACCCCGAGTGTAGTTGCAGCGACAGGCAGACAATGAGGAGCAGTGAAGAAAGGGCGGAGCAGAGAGGCGAAGAAGGGGGCAAGGCAAACAGGCGAAGATGAAGGCGAGGCAGGCAGGCAAAAAAGAGAGAGGGCGGCCGGCTTCGCGATCTGCCTTTTATATGCCCCAGGCGAAGGGTGGGGTGACAATCCGAAGCGACGCGTCGTGACCCGAATTGGGCTACGGCGGTCATAGCCCCACCCTGCCGGGCTCCTGGGGCCGGAAGCAGTTTAATTCACACCATCCGACGCGACACAGTCCGGAGCCCCGTACCGAATTCCCGGGCCGCCCCTCCCCCCCAGCGACTCCTGTCCCTTGCCGCCTGTCCTGCCTTGTTCTGGTGACTGAACGAGGGAGGTGTTGGTCCCGCGTGCCTATTTGGGGCATTCCTGGCTAGATGCTGTAAACGTGCTTGGCTTGTCCCCGCGTTATGCGGTCCGAGTGGCCTGGGCCGTGCAGCACTCCTCTGTTTTGTGGTGAATTGTATCAATGCGGAGGTGCGAGGAGGTGCGGGATGATTTTTCCCGTGTGCGGGAGA
>NC_140964.1:100911354-100918854 GCF_056783735.1 Eptatretus burgeri | reverse complement strand
ACACTATGTTGTAGGTATCATCCTCAAGTTCCCAGCCGTCATGCTGTTTCGGATGCTGATCTATCTCTTTCTGGTCTGCATTTGCCCACATTGTGCCTACCATGTTTACAAACTTCCGACTGATTGAATACCTCAGTGTTCTTGTACTCAAAAGAAATCATCTTTGGTCTTCCTCTATAGGGAGGAAGTTCCTGATCATGAGCTTCTAATGACCTTTGTCTCGGCCCTTTGCGTCTTGCCTGTACAGCAGGGATCGCAACAGGCTCCTTTGTGTTTGTTTCGTCCAGAGACTGATAGAGGATTCCCATCGTATCAGGAAGGGTATCCGATCCGGACAGAGTTTCTGTGAGTTCATCAAAGTTATCAAATGCAACTCCAAATGGCATACCTTGGACAGTACCTTCTGGGCATGCTTCCTCTCTGTCCTGGATAGCAGACCCGATGGCAGTTTCCAGTTCCTCCAGCCAGTTATAGTTCAGGCAGTGCCCTAACCGATTGAGAATTGTCACAAGTTTCTTGCTACCAGTCACTCCTTTAACGGCCATACCAAGCGCAATATGTTTTTTAGGTTTCACAAGACCTTTCCTGATAGCAAACAGTGCATCCTGACTAGATGATTCTGCCCAGCGTTGGGTACGTGCCGTGTGCCTCTTGCCATTTGGGCCACCATAGAGAATATTGAAGAAACTTAGTAACAGCTCTGGTGAGGATACATCACCTTCCTTAACCTGATCAAACGTGGTACCATCAGAAGAGGTTGGGGTCTTCTCTAACTCATGAACTAGCTTCCTCAGCAGGAGTGCCGTTTGTGTAATGGTCTTTTCTGGAGTAGTGACATAATCATAGGCTATACGGACACTGTCATGTGCCATGTTAGCATTGTAGATGATGACTCCTGACTTCTTGTCAACAGGGCTATGTACCTGGAGACGATAGCCGAAATGCTTGGTGACATTTCTCATCAGTGCTTGTGCAGAGTGCATTGGTTTCTCTCCCGAGTCTGAGCACATGTCGAGATACCTGGCATACAGGGATGTCAGGAGTTCCGACTTCTTATTCACAATCACCGATGTTTCTATATACGAGTGGATCCCATCAATGCTGGAACCCAAGGTATCAACTTCCTCCACAGTGACGTGGGATGTACACCTTTGTGCCGACTTCAAATACTCGCTTCTACATGAATGATGGTACTTTACCTCCTTTGCGATCATGTCAACTCCTGATATTTTTGCAAGTATTCTGTCATCTCTCAACACTCTAGCAGCTTCCCGAATGCGTCTTTCGGCTTCTTGAGTTTCACATGTTCCAAGTACTTCTTCATTTCTGGACCTTATTCTTTTTCGAACTTGGCTACAAAACAGACACTGTCTAGGAAATATGCCAGTAGTTGTGGTACTACCTGGCGTTGGGTCTGAGGCTGACCGTAAGTACTTCCTGGTAGGCGCTTCTTTTTCTTCCTGTTCAGATGTCACCGCCATAAAATTTTTGTAACAACTGCTGTGGTAACCGTTCAAACTTGATGGTTTATCTGGGAGGGTCTGGATAACACCATAGAATTTTGATGAAAGGAAGCGCCTTTTCTGCTTGCGACTACATGCAGCTTTCTGGACTGCATTCCAGGTAGCATCAGAGAAGGGTAAAACCTGTAATCTTGGTGACTTGGTAGGGTGTTCGTCTACATGGAGGATGCAACGGCGTTCAGCGTCTTCCACTGTTGATTCTGATGTACTTGCAGTCATATCATACGTTTGAGATTGGCTCTGGTTCTCTGGGTGTTGATCCAGGTCATCCATTTCTCACAAACCTGTCAAACATAAAGAAAACAAATGTGAAACCATGCTGTATCCAGAACCCAATGGACTGAAGGCATCTTCTATGGTTTTCTACTTTTACCCACCACTACAACACTGCCAGAGTTAGTGTAATTTTGAGTTGCTACCAGGCAAAATGTCCCAAAGACGTCAATGGAGTGAAGTCGACTTTGGTGTAATAATGACTGAAGGCAACAGAAAAGCGAAACATTCGGGATGGTCCATGGCTGATGAATCGAACGGACCTGTGAGAAAGTGAAATGGAGGTTAGACGCTATCCCTTTTGTCCCAAATTTAATTTTTTCGAGATTTATGAACTGAATATAGACCAGGCCAAAAGATTTGGAAGTCCATCATTACTAGTGTCTGTTACGTGTGGTGGTACCGCCTCCTTAAGTAAGGTTCCCGCAGGTAGACCATAATACTTTTTTAAGTAGTTGATATTGATTGGGTCATTCCCGCCACAACGCCGCCTCACAACAACAACCACCAAACACAACGCCGCTTCACAACAACAGCCACGACCTTTACCGTCACAACTCGCCACCATCGCATCCACACCATCTCGCGCCACTCGTGGGCACCGATACTGGACTCGTGCAGGGCGCGCACCGAGCAGCGTATTCAAAAACATCACGGACTTTCCGCAGAAAACGGATCAAAAACGACTCACGCCCACTTTTGTTCCGTCCAATCGGTGAGCGAGGGGCGATTTGGCCCCGCCTCCAGGGCGTTGGAGGGCGGTCGCTATATGCAAATTCATGGATCAAAAAGCATTCACGCCCACTTTTCCTCGGTCCAATGGGGAGCCAGTTAGAGAGGTGAAGTGTCGGAGGCAGAGGGTCAAGGGTGAAAGAGCGAAGCCACGGGGCTTATATAAACGGCTGCGTTCGTCAGTAAAGTTCAGTTGTGCGGAGTTCAAGAGAGTCGTCGGTGGAGCTGGAAAGAAGTGGGAGAAATCAAGAGTGAAGAGTTGGGGCGAGCCAAGAGAGGAGACGGAGAGGGCGAGTAGACGGAGCTGTGGAGAGGTGACGGCGGCGAAGGCGGACGAGGGGGTGCTCGCGTCGGTGCCGGGAGCTGCACAGGGAGAGGCCAGCAACGCGACCGAGGTGGAGGAGGAGACGCTCGCCGCGGGACCCGAGACAGGGTGATATCCTCCTTCCCCCGAGCATCAGCAACCCCCTCCTGTTCCCCCCCCCCGCGCTGAGATAGTGCGACAAAGGGGGCCCCTTTCCCACCCCCTACCAGACACTGTCCGCGAGGCCCGCGGAGTTGAGGCACCACCGCCACTTCGCGTCTCATCATCAGACGGGTAGGCCCGACCCGGTCTCGGCCCCAGGCCCGCCTCATCCTTGAGGGTGGTTCTCTTTTCTTTTGCTTTGGGAATATGTGTTGTCGGCGCCGTCTGTGAAGTAAAATTGTATAAGTGTTGCCGTGTGCCCGGTAGTCGGTTAGATCTGCATTGTTGCATTTGCTTTTTGTGTAATATTGCATTGTCTTCTTCTTTTACATGTGCTTTTGGTGGAATTGTATATGTGTGCTTTCCGTTCATCGCGAAATAAATGTGCTTATTGTTGAACTGTTTTCCCGCTTCGCTTCGTCTTTTCCTCTATTGAATCTCCATCTTGCTTCACGTAAAGGGTTGGTCGTGGGCTAAAACGCCCGATAATTAATCGAACCGTCGAGGCCGACGAATAACACCGCTCGGTTATCCCGATAGTACGGAACGGGTCGCTTAAAGTGGCCCGTGTCCGAAGTCGACCTGCGGCGAGGTGCGATCGCCCGGTCTACCCTCCGTGTGGGTACTTAGGTAGGTCGAATTTGGCGAGCAACCCTATCCCACGCGGGGGCCGATTGGCACGATCGTGGTGAGACCGAAAGGTCCACCCGTGACTAGTTCCCGGCGTTAGTCCGAGAGGGTCACGACTGGATTGTCCGTCCGGTGGGCGATGTGCCGCGATTCGAGTTACGTGGCCGTTCACACGCCGGCGGGCGCGAATCCGCAACACTGGTGTCAGGTCGTGCGATACAAACTCATCGCCCTCCTCGCGGCACTGGTATCGGAGAACGGGAAAACGGGCTCTCCTGTCTCCAGCTAAATTCATGGGAATCGGTCCAGGGGTGAGAGGAGCGACCCCCGATTCCCTCCAAATTACGAGCGAGCTAAATTAACCCTTTAAGAGAAGCAAGATGGCGTCTCAAGGCGAGCGGGAGCCGGGGGTATTAGAAATGGATGTAGAATGTGTAGAATCCATGGCTCAGGATGAAATCCCCGTGCAGGAAATGTTGATTGTACAGGAAAACGAACTCGCCCAACTGAACCCAGAGCCCGAAATAGGTGCGGCAGCGGCCGCGGTGTATGACACCTCCCCTCCCCCTCTCCACCAAAACCCCCGACCCTTGCCGAAACGGCTCACCCAAGCGCACCCGACATGGCCCAGCTATGCGCCATGCTGGCGGCAATGACAAATGAAATGAAAAACGAAATGAAAGGCATGAACAAACAAATGAACGAAAATATGGATGCGAATACAAAAAAATTGGATGCGAATACACAACAAATGAACCGAATGGAAACAAACATGAGGGAAGAAACGAAAAAGCTGCGGGGTGAGACACAGAACATGGGCCGATGCCTGCAGGCGGGCATGAAGGCCGTGACCAGGGAGATAAAAATGGCGACTCCACGTGTGGGAGCGAACGAGCTGGAAGGGGGTGCAACGGCTGACAGGCCCGCGGTGGATGCGGGTGAAAAAATAATTCGGGGGGCGTGTTGGGCGAGGGTCGTGACGATGACCGAAAGGGAAAAATTAAATGGGGAGACCAAAACGTGTGAGACGAGACACGAGGTGACGACAAAGGAAATAAAAATAGTTGAGACAAGGGAGGTAAAGGGTGAAGAGGTGACTGAGTGGGCAGAGACACGGGAGATGGGAACGATAGAGGGAAGACTGCACGATGAAGACGGGGTAAGTGACGCACACACACACACGGAGGTAGTGGAGGACAATGGGGGTGAGCTCGCGGACTGGGTGGAGGCCCAGTGCGAGCAGCTGGATGGCCTCCTCCAGGAACGAGGGGAGGGAATATGCCCCCTTGAGGCGAGTCACGACCAGGTGAGTTCAGTCGTGCTTTGCGAGGTTGAGGGGAGGAGTGCTGCGAACGGGTGCATGGAGAGCTTGGGGGGTATAGAGGCCCCGGAGACCCTTGTGGGGACACGAATCCCCAGTGTAGTTGTCCCTGTGTGTGTGGTGCAAGGTGTGAGTGCGTCCCCGTGTGTGGAAGCGACCCCGTGTGTGAGTGGTGTGGTGGCGATGGTGCCGGAGTACGTGCTTCCCAGCACGCCGTGTGTGGATGAGGCACCGTGTGTGGAAGAGGCCGTGTGTGTGGATGAAACGGCCAGTGTGGATGAGGCACCGCGGTTGAGTGCCCCCGCGTGTGTGAGTGAGGGACGGTGTGTGGATGAAGCACCGCGGTTGAGTTCCCCCGCGTGTGTGAGTGAGGCACGGTGTGTGAGTGAGGCACCGCGGGTGAGTGCCCCCGCGGGTGTGAGTGGAGTGGTTTGTATGAATGGAGCACCACGTGTGAGTGGTATGGTTTATGCAAGGGAGACAGTGTGTGTGAGAGAGCGGTATGTGAGGGAGATGTCGGTTGGCATGCGGGAGCACGCAGCCGCGTCTCCCGGTGTGAATGTAATGGTGAGGTGTGTTAGCGTCGTAACACGCGGGAGTGCGTGTGTGGAATGGAGGCGACGACGGCGACATGAGAAGAATGAAAGCCGAGTAGCGGCTGTAGTGGTTTCGGGGACCGTGCCGGGTTCACCCAGCAGTGAGCACGAGGCCCGTGCTGTGCAACGCACGAGGCCCCCACGTGCTCGCTTGCGAGAGTGAAGTCCCGGTCCGGAAACGCCAGCGGTGGATTTGCCGATCCCGCGGACGGACAAAGTTTAGGCAGGATTTCGGATTTGGACCGGACGGGTTCTCCACGCGATCGTGTGTGTTAAGCTCCAACGGGCAAAGCACATGTGTTCGCGTGGGGAACCCCTCGAGACGTGGGGCTTGTTTTTTTTATGCGCACGGTGACGCCATGGCTGCACGTGGGGTTGGAATCCGGCAGGAGGGGTATCCCTGCCGGATGGTACCGTCCAAGAAGGGACGAGGTACACGTGCAGCTGCATGACGTCACGGGCAGGTGCAAAGTGCCCGAGCTGTGAGTTGCCGCGCTGGTGATGCGCATGGAAAAAAAAAACAAAAAAAAAACAGCAAGCCTCACTTTCGGGTGCACAGGATTCCTGGGCAAGGGGTGGAAGACCCCCTTGACCAGGGCACAGGATGGAAACTAGTTAGGGGGAAGGGTTAGCTTAGTTAGACCGACTTCATGGGGCAGGGGTAAGTCCTCATGGAGTCCGTGGAATGGATTAGGTAGAGGGATTTAGTGAGCTTTAGGTTGGGAAATTGATTAATGGGATTATTTGGAGACCGTGACAGACAGTGAATGTGTAGTGGGGACGTAGCTTAGCTACGTAGTGTTAAAAGGAACGTGCTGTAGTTTAAGGGACGACGTGGGAGCACGAGTTAGTTCGGGGAGGTAGTTAGAAGGATGGCAGGGTTCAGCGGTGTGTGTGTTGAAGAGTTGTGGGTTGTGAGGCGAGAGCATGTGCTTGGTGAGTGAGTGAGGCCAGCGGGTCTGTGTGAGTGGAGCGAATGGGGACTGCATGGTGCGATGAGTGATTGGGGGGGGGGAGGAGTGACTCCCGCCCAAGGGACCCCCGGGGTCAGTGTAGAGTGAGTTAGCTGGGTTAGTCAAATTAACAAATATGGAAGTCGTTTTGTTGTTGGTGGGAGTGTAGGCTCGAAACCCGTTTGGAGGGGTGCAGGAGCCCTGTTGACGGGTTGGGAGCGTGGCTGCGAAAGGTGAGTATCGCTGAGTGGGTACCCCGGGCACCAGGCTAGTCGGCCGTGGTAGGCCAAGGGCCCATGGGGGGCCGGGATAGCGTAGTGGGCACGGGTGCGCCTGCTTGGTGCGGGGGCCCGGGGCGCCATTAGCCGCGTGGGCAGTGTTGTGGGCATGGGTGACCCTCGGAAAGGGGCCTGGGAAGCCAGCCTGCCACGTGTGCGTTTCAGGGGAGGTGCCATGGGGGGCACTCCCCGGTGTTAGGGAGCTGGTAGGCTCGGAGGCAGTGTAGTGCCCGGGGGTGCCATAGCGGGAGATTCGGCAGAGGGTCGTGCCTGCCAAAGGGAGCCACGTGTCCCAGCCATGAGACCGTGTGAGGGCACGGAGAGAAAATTGGGGGGCGAGGCCCGAAATTGTGAGGACACCAACACAGGCGACGGGAATCTGGGTTGTTAGAACCAATAGTTTAAGCGAGAGGCGCTTGTTGAAGCCCCGGGGTAGTTTAGCAGTTAAATGGTAAGGGTAGATTAGGAGATGTACCCCTCCGCACCATCCATCCCCTCGCTCTCGTTGTGGGCCGCTGGACCCACTTTGGTTATAGATCGCTGAACTCTGGGGAGGCCATCCTGAGGCTTCGTTGGGCCTCGACACAGGACGTTAGCTCTCCCTTATTCCCCTCCGGGAAGGGAACGTAGGGGTTGGGAGTAGGCTAGGTGACAGGATAGGTTAGCCGAACAAGGACGATAAAGGGGGTTAGGGGACGATTTATAGTGGGGAAGTAAAAAAAAAAATA